>NC_056750.1:325660137-325955137 GCF_019279795.1 Protopterus annectens | reverse complement strand
TACTACAAAAACTGGGACCCCTATCAGTGATTACGTACAGAAACGGGAGAAATTTAAAGAGTTTAATTGAAGGTGGACTGTTAAGCACGAGTAGAAGCCCAGGAATGTATAAATGTGAATCGTGTAACCAATGTAAGTTCATGGAGACTGGTCAGAGTTTTAAAACTGGTACACTAAAATTTAACATCAAACACAGACTTAACTGTAATTCTAGGTCTGTGAATTATGTGGCCCAATGTCAAACCTGCCCAGTCTTTTACATTGTTAAGACGGACCGTAAACTGAGAGAACGTGTGTATGAACACACATCAGCAAGAACAAAGAGGACAATGCCTTAGCTCGCCATTGCAACAAATGTCCATCACATAAATGTAAATTTAGGGCCATTGACCATGTGGCCATGGACATGCAGTGGGGGCCTACATCACTTCTCTTAGAGAAATTAGAACTAATGTAGCAGCTAAGAGTAAATGCGTCTTGCCCCCCCAGGATTGAATGAACTTTGTTCTTTAGCATGTGTCCTAAAATTGAAAAGTTTAGAAAGGTGAAAATTAAACATATAGGACTAGCTCATTACTTAGGTCTTATAACTACAGTCATTTAGGTCATGAAACAGTTGTTCTTTATGCTTCCATTAAATGTGTTTTTATACACTAGGGTCATATATATATATATATATATATATATATATATATATATATATATATATATATATATATTTTTTTTAATTAATCGTTATTGCTGTTATACATTTTTTTATATACTATATTTTACTTGCAAGTAACATATATATATATATATATATATATATATATATATATATATATATATATATACATACACACGTATAGTTATGAGTATTTGGTTTACAGTATATAATTATACCTTTTAATTCATGAATAGCTGAGCACTACATAGTTGTTTGGATTCACCTTACCCTAGGGTTTATAGAGCTTTAAAAGTTAATTGACTTAAATCACGTTTAATTGATTATACCTGATGTGGTTTATAAGGGAGTACTTTTGTCAAAGGAAAAATATACTTTAAAAATGATCAAAACATGGTAGGTTCAGGTTAAGGCACTTTAATCTTGCAGCAAGGAGACAAAATCGTGCTAATACAGAGTTTGCCTTACCAGAAACAGGAAATGCATTCATTTTTATAGGTTATCAAATTAATCCTGTCCTACCAAGCTGACGTAACAAATTACCACCTTTTGGTCATCATGTGCTGACCATCTTTCCCATGATTTTCTGCTGATTTAAACAATTTTTATGTGAAACATCCCGAGGAAAACAACATGGCCTTGGTTACTTTCAGTTAGATACTTGTTATGTTACATTCAAGATACTATAGCTAAATCGAACACAATGCTAGCAGTTCATTTCTCTAATAAGCCTTTGTCTACCTTATCTCTAAACACTGCAGCTGCAGAGGTTCCCATCCTCTGAACAAGGCTGTCTGTCTGGAATCATTACATTTATTAAATGGTATGTTGTCTATTCATATGCTTCTGACCTAGCAGATTAACACCTGCTTCTCAAGTACATTTCCACAAGGCATAAACAAGAATATTGCTGTGCTAGCAGTTACTAGGTCAGAGGGCAACTTGCAAGTTTCAGTAAGCATGCTGCAGTTTCAATAAGGCATATTTTTAGTCTCATATGAAACTCAATTTATATAAATCACAGTGCATAGGAAATAGAATGAAAAGCATATTAAAAACACTTGATTATTAATTTGGCATTAAGCATACACATATTAATACATATTTTTCTAACATCTCCCTCCTGTTAATACTTTTTATTCTATTTTCAAAAAAGGATAAACAGCTTGCTTCTTTTCCTAACCTCTTCCATTTAGGATTTGCAGTTAAGAAAGTCATTCAGTTTAAACTTTTATGAAAGCGTCTCACACTCTAGCAGCTCTTCAAATTCAGTACTCTGATACATAGTTTCAGATACGGATATATCTATAAATTCCTTAATTAATTTCTTCATGCAGGGGATTCCGCAACAAATACAAGCTCCTATTAGGAGTAAACCTACCCCAATAGCAATCAGTATGTTCATAAAGATGGAGCCCCACCCCCCAAAGGCATTCTGAAAAAACTCTGTCAGAGGGTTTGGGCCTGGTTTGGTCATGGCCAACACTTGCTGAATCACGTCGAGATGGTTGTTGATCTCATGCTGATGGTCAGGAATGAACGCACAGCACTCTTCTTTGATTAAAGCGCAAGTTCCGCCTCTCGCCACTAGGGTGAAGTCAAGAGCCATTCGGTTTTGAAGCACTACAGTTCTCATGGCATTCAGTTCATCAGTTATCAGTTCAAGGGCAGAAAAAGTTGCATTATTCATTATTTAAAGAAGTTTAGACAGTTTTCACAGTTCCCATATTGATTTGACTCCGCCATACATGGGTGATATACCTGCCCAGGATATAACAGCATCGCTCAAGTCCATGTGCACAAGTTTGGTTCCCACATTACGATGGTCTTTCCACCCTGCTTCGATTCGTCCCACTGGATTCTCTGGTTTCTTAACAGTCTTTTTGGTTATGTCTCGAGTATTTCGAATACTCCCTTGAGGCAAAGCTGCAGTGTGTCGGATGGCCGGAACCAGGTATCCCAAAAAACAACTGCCAGACCAATTCTCAGGTAACCATTTATATGCCTTTTTCCCACATACAAAATAACAGTCCTCTACTTTTGTCATTACTTTGTTACGAAATGACTGCCCTGCATGAAACATTTTCCTATCTATCACTGATAACTGTTTGAAAAGTACAGGATTGTGCTGTACCTGATCAAGAGTTTTATGCATAGATTTCAAAAATGAGTCATAATCTGTACTACAAGATCCACTCAAATCATTTGGTTTTCTATAACATTTGTACTGTACAGTAACATTACATTTGCTCCATCCAACTTGGATGGAATCATTTTATAAAACATACAATTCCTTTTTGTGTCACAGGCAAATACAGTGCTACTTTATCTTGTGCTTTAATAGCGACTGTGTCAAAAAACAGATTTTCCCAGGTCTCATTGACCCCTAGGGGGATAGCAGTCATTAACAAACCCCCGTATGCTGTTGGTATGGCCATACAGACCCAGCAGTTCGAAACATTGAAAGTCTCTGCATATACACGTGTAATTGCCTGATAAGTGTTAAAGTTCGGATGCCAGTCTATGTTTGGTTCATTACGTCTAATCAGTTCAACCTTTATGGCAGGAAAAAAGTATGGCCACAGCAAAAAGAACAGTGTGATCAATATTGCAACAAAAACAATCATACAAGTTTTTTGAAATTGCTCAGTGTCTCTACTCACTCTGTATCTGGCCATTTTGTTCTTGTTGTGCAACAGTAACAAAGTTGTTGTCCAGTTCAAAGTTTTTAACCAGTTTACAGTGTGTCAAATGAATACAAGAAGCTCGTTCCACGATTTTAACTGTGGTGGGTGTTGACAGCAGTACCTGGTACGGACCTTCCCACTTCGGAGAGCTCCAATTCTTCCGTTTCGTAATCTTCACCCAGACCCAGGTGCCTGGGGCTACTGGTGCTTCCGATTTCGGTTGCTCTTTATCTGAAACAGAATTTAACTGCAAAAGTTTGTTATTCAAAAATCTCCTCATATATCCTGCAAGTGAACTGTCAGCCTCCTGCTCTGTAGACATGAGAGGTTTCCACTGAGATGTATAATATGCCCTCCCAAACAAAGTTTCAAAAGGAGTTAATCCCTTTACATTTGGAACAGTTCTCATACTCAACAGTGCTAAAGGCAAACAGTGCACCCAATTTTTCTGTGTTTCTTCTATCAATTTCCTAAGTCTATTCTTCAGTACCCCATTATGTCGCTCTACTAGCCCTGCAGATTGGGGGTGATACGCACAGTGGTTCTTTAACGATATTCCAAAGTAACAACTAAGTTGTTGAATTGTTTGGTTCATGAAACATGTCCCGTTATCACTATAAATCTTTTCCGGTATCC
The DNA here is from genome assembly GCF_019279795.1 of Protopterus annectens. Classification (NCBI taxonomy): domain Eukaryota; kingdom Metazoa; phylum Chordata; order Ceratodontiformes; family Protopteridae; genus Protopterus; species Protopterus annectens. The sequence goes on along the minus strand of NC_056750.1, from coordinate 325,951,147 downwards.
CAAATCTGGGTATAATTTCTTTAACAAGGACCTTTGCAACCGTAGCTGCATCTGGATTTTTAGTTGGAAATGCTTCTACCCATTTGGAAAACATGTCTATAATAACTAGGCAGTATTTCTTATTCTCACATTTATTCAATTCTATGAAGTCCATACAAATAGTATGGAATGGATATGGTGGTGCTGGAAAATTCCCTCGCTTAGGCTTCAATGCCCCTTGTGCATGATGCTTGTTACAAACATGGCATACTGCACAAAATTTTTTTGTATAGTTTGTAAACCCATAGATTGCAATCACTCGATTCACTAACTGTACCATCCCCCCTGTTGAGACATGGCTCTGCCCATGGCTCAACAGCACTGCATATCTAAATAAATTAGATGGCAAAATCGGTTTCTTTTCCTTGGAGATGTACAGTCCCTTTTTGAGGATTGCTCCTCGTTTTATCCACTTTTGTTTCTCAAGATTTGTAGTAAGTGTCTGCATTGTTTTTAACATTTCTAAATCTAAAGTCTCTGAGGGTTGTAATTCCTCACTCAAAAGAAAAGTTTCTGTGGCTGAAGCTGCCTGCTTTGCAGCTGTATCAGCCCATGCATTACCTTTTGAAATTCTATCCTGTTGTTTTGTATGAGCTACGCATTTGCAAATAGCTACTTTCTTAGGTAACTGAATTGAATCTAACAAGTCTAAAATAAGTTGCACATGATTAATCGGTTTACCAGTAGATGTTATCATTCCTCTATTTTTCCACTGTTGCGCAAAAACATGTACAGTAGAAAAAGCATACTGACTGTCAGTATAAATGTTCACTTTCTTACCTTTTGCTAAGGTACATGCCCTCGTTAAGGCAATCAATTCTGCTGCTTGTGCAGATAAGTTGTGTGATAAAGATTTTGCTTCTAAAGTTTCAGTATCAGAAACGACTGCATACCCCACTAGGTTCTGTCCTGTGGGACCCCTCCTGCATGAGCCATCCACATAGCATGTCACCTCGGCATCATCCAAGGGAACATCCATAAGGTCTTGTCTAGGTAATGTCTTTTGCTCAATCTCCTGCAGGCAGCAGTGCGGTTTGCCATCTACAGGGGTTGGAAGCAAAGTTGACGGATTCAAAGTTGTGCATCGTTCAATTGTCATATGAGGTTGGCCCAACAGAATGGTCATACAAGAAAGATGCCTAGCTGGAGAAAGATATGCTACTTTTTCTTGCAGTAAAATAATTGCGACTGCATGAGGCACTCTCAATGTGAGAGGGTGGAATAATACTACTGAGGCTGAAGCCTGCACTGCCATTGCAGCTGCAACTACTGCTTGTACACAGTGGGGCAAAGACCGCGCCACTGGATCTAACTGTGATGAATAATAAGCTATGGGGCGTTGTTTGTCCCCATGTTGCTGTGTCAACACTGATGTCATATAACCTTGCTTGCAATCTACAGTCTGAATAAACTGCTTGTTATAATTTGGTAATCCTAAAACTAAGGATGATGCTATCAATTGTTTCAGCTTACAGAAAGCTGCTTCTGCTTCAGGTGTCCATTGTAATAAATCCTGTGCAGCCATCAGCTTTTTAAATATTAAATCAGCCAGTGGAGCAGATTCCAAAGCATAGTTTGGTATCCAACTCCGACAAAAATTAGTAGTTCCCAGGAAGGACATCATTTCCTTCTTGGTAGTTGGTCTGGGTGCTTGTAAAATTGCTGTTTTTCTGTCTTCATCTAATATTCTACCTTCTTTGGATATTACATATCCTAAGTATTTAACTTGTTTTCTCCAAAGCTGTAACTTGTCTTTGTTTACTTTGTGACCTTGAGTAGCTAAAAACTGTAACAAAGCTATTGTGTCTTCTTTGCATTCTTGCTGGGTGGGGGCTGCCAGCAGAATGTCGTCTACATAAAGTAGAATCTGACTACCTTTCGGTGGGATAAATCCCGCCAGGTTGCTTGCCATTTCTTGTGCAAATATTGTTGGACTTTCACAATACCCCTGTGGTAATCTGGTATATGTGTACCGCTTTCCCTGAAATGTAAATGCAAACCATTATTGGCTGTCAGGGTGTATCGGTATAGAGAAAAATACATTACTTATGTCTACCACTGAAAAATATTTCTGTTCTGGCTTTAAATCATTCAGTAAGGTGTGTGGGTCTGGCACCGTTGGTGCTCTGGGTATAACTGCATTGTTCACTGCTTGTAAGTCTTGGACCATACGCCATTCCCCGTTTGCTTTCTTGACAGGAAATAAGGGTGTGTTACATGGTGAATCAGGGGATTCTATTAAGACTCCTTCCTTAAGTAAGGCTGCTGTGATAGGTTTGATTCCTACCTCTGCATCCTTTCTCAAGGGATACTGTCTTTTCTGGGGTCTAAAAGCTGACTTTGGCGTTATGTTAACTGGTCCTGCTGTTCGTATTAGTCCTACATCTGATTTCCCTGCTGACCAGAGAATGTCTGGTATGTCTCGCAAGGCTTTTTCCTCTTCTTCCAATAATAGTAATACTCAGCTATCCTCACTAGCCTGTGAGTGTACAGCTGGGTGTGTCTGTGTGATCCAATTCAATTTCTGTTTATGTACTCCTTGTTCTGAGAGTTCTAATTCTGTCTGTTTTTCCCACCTCGTGACTTTCTCACCTAAGTCTGCCCATTTTAAAGTTTTATTCTTAGTCAAACTAACATGGGGCAGTCAATTAGATTTGTAGAGTGTTAAAAATTCCTGGGGCAATGAACAGCTTGCTACACTGTTCTCTTCTGCATCCCAGTACAAGTTTCGCAATACCAGCCTGTTTGCATGGTTTTGAAACAATTCTTGTTCATAATCTTTATCAGGACCTGGTCTGTTACAGTAATATAGAGTACAATGCAACAAATGCTGTTTGTCAGTGTCGAGGGAGGGGAACTTGCTGATAGCTACATTCATTAATTCTTCGATTACTGCCCCTGGACCAGTCATAACCAAGTCCTGGCTGTACCAATAATACATTTCACCCTCCGGTCGCACTACAAAAGTGTCCATTTGTCACTGTGCTTCCATACCCTGCATGGTTGGAACTACTGCTATGCCAAATATTTGCATTAAGTCTCTACCCAAAAGATTCACTGGGCATTTTGCAGAAACTAGTTTTACTTTTCTGAGTCATCCCTGAAACAGGGTCTATTATTGTAATGTCACGGGAGAGTGGCTCCCGATATAGCTGTCCATTAGCTGCTTTCACTAGTATATAGTCTGGTGATTCTGTATCTTCCGGTAGTTTGGAAGGGTGTATCAGGGTGCGTGAAGCCCCTGAGTCACACAAAAATTTAACTTCCCACCCCTCCACCAGAAGCGTCACTTCCAGTTTCATGTCTGCTAAGTAAAGGTCTAAGCTCAAAAGAGCTAGGTCCAAAATTTCATTTTCTTTTACGTCTGTGTATTCATATACATCCTCTACCCCTTGTGTCACATCCTCTTCTCCTGCTATCACATTTACACTTACCTTTTCCTGCTCACTTTCATCCAATGATTCCTGACTATCATATAGTCATTCCTCATCCTCCTTTTTTTCTGTAGTCGCCTTCTAGTTTAGCCTGCAATCCCTTGCTAAATGTCCTTTTTTCCCACACTTAAAGCACTCACCCTTTTTCTTTCTTTCTTCGAAATCTTCTGATCGTTTGTCAAATTGTTTATTTCCCTGGGTATTTTTCTTACCCTTTTTCCCAGTTTGTACTACAAATACATCTGACCCATCTTTTGCTGAAAATACTTGGGTTTTCTTTTTCTTTTTACTATTAAAATGTCTTTCTGCATGTCTAGCATATTCAAGTAAGGCTTGTAACCTACTTGTTCGATGATCTATCATATGCTTCGTAATGAAGCTACTAATAGGTGCAATGCACCCTTTCAAAAATGCGTTTTTCAATTGTTGTTCATACGGGGAATCATTCGCTTGATTTTCAGGAACTGTCATGCCACTATGATTGTTAAAGCATTCTAATAATCTGGCATAGTACCCATCTACTGTTTCTTTTTCCTGCTGTATGCATTGATTAATACAAGTCCAATCAGCCCTAGGCTTCCACTTTTCAGAGATTCGGTCTGTTAGACCCTTTACTCTGCCATCCAGTTCTGCATCAGTATGTGGGAGTGGTCTAAGTTGTGCATCATGAGGATTCCAGCTGCCACAAATCATGTGCCAATCTGGACCTACAATTTGTCTAACTACTTTTTCTACTTCCTCTCCATTCAAATGGTAACTTAATCTCATACCCTGTAAGTCTTCTAAAAACTTTCTAAAATTCACTTTTGGGTGGGGAATACCTTCTGTGGCTTTCCGGATATCTTCCGGTGTCCACGGTCTATAAACTAAAAGAGTCGGATCTTGTCCTGCCTGTCCTGCCTGAGGATTCGGTACTTCTATGAGCGGACATATCTCTTCTTCACTCATAGCTTGTGATGCTTTATTTAATTCATTTAATTCAATTTCCCTCCTCAAGTCGCGTGTTTGAGACCTGGTCTCAATAGGATCCCTGACAAATGGTTGTGCTTTTGCAGGGACAGCTGGGTATAAGCGGAGGTGGATCAGCTTGTCCACTCGCTTCATATTCTGGTAACGGAAGTGGAGGGGGTGAAGGAGGGGCCGTCGCTATTACTAAATTATTATCTTCTTTGTCTAAAAACATCGTTTTTGAATTTTTTATTCTTTGCTCCCTACGATTTGCTTCCTCAAGCCACCTGTGTGCCTGAGGGACTCCTAATTGTCTCTGCTTTTTTAATTGACCTTTCGTGTCTATTTTTAACTGTTTTACAAGTTTCATAAATGCAAGTTTATCTAAATTACCCTCAAATTTGTACTTATCGACCCATTTGGTATAATATTTAACATTATCGGAACGCTGTAATTGCATATACTTCGAGTCTTCAGTTAGGGGCGTGTCCCGGGAACTTTTTGTGCACTGATTTCCCATTGGTGTCTTAGCTAAGCTGTAAATTGTTACATAACCCTTTCTATCACGTGGTACCACAAATCTACATCTTTTTCACAGTTTAGCTAGAATAACTGTCTACCTATTCTGTTTCCCTGATCTATGACAAAAAACAGTAACTCCTTCTTCTGTCTCTAATTTGCATAAGCAATTTACCTGACAAAAAAGGAACAGTTCTGTAACTAGTCCCTGATCTTGAAACAAAAATAAGGTAATTCCTCCTTACCTGACCCTCCGTGAGTTGATCCACCAGATCGTTGACTCGTCCTCCAATCCCTGATCAGAAACAGTGGCTGGCCTCTTTCGAACGACAATTCAGTCGGAGGTCTTTCAAAACAGAAGAGCCGATTTGGCCTCTTCTCCGTACGGATGCATGCCACCGGGCCCAATTCTGACCTAGGTCCAGAGCGAGAGATACGTATTCCGGCTTGAAGGACCAATCTGTCAAAGGAAAAATATACTTTAAAAATTATCAAAACACGGTAGGTTCAGGTTAAGGCACTTTAATCTTGCAGCAAGGAGACAAAAACGTGCTAATACAGAGTTTGTCTAACCAGAAACAGGAAATGCATTCATTTTTATAGGTTATCAAATTAATCCTGTCCTACCAAGCTGACGTAACAAATTACCACCTTTTAGTCATCATCTGCTGACCATCTTTCCCATGATTTTCTGCTGATTTAAACAATTTTTATGTGAAACATCCTGAGGAAAACAACATGGCCTTGGTTACTTTCAGTTAGATACTTGTTATGTTACATTCAAGATACTATAGCTAAATCGAACACAATGCTAGCAGTTCATTTCTCTAATAAGCCTTTGTCTACCTTATCTCTAAACACTGCAGCTGCAGAGGTTCCCATCCTCTGAACAAGGCTGTCTGTCTGGAATCATTACATTTATTAAATGGTATATTGTCTATTCATATGCTTCTGACCTAGCAGATTAACACCTGCTTCTCAAGTACATTTCCACAAGGCATAAACAAGAATATTGCTGTGCTAGCAGTTACTAGGTCAGAGGGCAACTTGCAAGTTTCAGTAAGCATGCTGCAGTTTCAATAAGGCATATTTTTAGTCTCATATGAAACTCAATTTATATAAATCACAGTGCATAGGAAATAGAATGAAAAGCATATTAAAAGCACTTGATTATTAATTTGGCATTAAGCATACACATATTAATACATATTTTTCTAACAACTTTTAATTGTGTTATGTATCTGATGAACTTTAACCAGAGTGCTAAACGAAAAGCGCTTCATTTTACTTGTGTTTTTTTTTTTTTATTTTTATCTTGTACAATAAAGTGGGGGACTGGCCAACTGAGAAGACCTTTGTTTTTTGGAGTACAGTTTTGGAGTGATTGACTGTCCCCAAAAAGTGTCGCATATATTAGATATTAAACCAAGAAGGATGCTTCGTGCTCACCAAATGATTTATAAAAATCAGTGCATACCAAGATTATATATATTCCCCGTTCCGAAGGAGGGATGGGCCTCCTTGAAATTGATTACATGTATAGATCTGCAGTCGTGGGACTCCACACATCTACTGACCTCACAAGATCCAAATGTAGTGAAAGTTTTGAAACATGAGGAGAATAAATCTAAGATGACTTCTCTGCATAAGTTAGCAGAAGCATATTGATGTCAAGCAGGAATGGAAATCAAACCAGAAGTAGATAAAGACCAGGCAGCAACTGAATGTGCCAAAAAACAAAAGAAGGGATATAAGGTGAAGGACTAGATGAGAAGGCAAGAAATGTGGAAAAAACATAAATATAGTTCCAAGTATAGAAAACTTCTGGAAGAGCATCATGTTGATCAGGAACAAATGCAGAAATGGTTAAAGAAAGGCAAATTCAAACCAAGACATGAAAGGTTAATATTGTCAGCCCAAGATAGTGGGCTGCTTACACACTTGTTTACAAAGTCCATTGAACATATGGGAGAAACAGACAACTGTAGGCTTTATAAAACTGAACTGGAAAAGGTTACACACCTTACATGAGCCACAAAGCATCATAGAAAATGATGAAGTTTATATCACATGGGATCACCCATTACCAACAGTCCAAAAGATAGATGCTACAAAACCGGATATACTGGTCCAAGAAAAGAAGACAAAAGTAGCATTGATCATTGAAATCTCCACACCCAGTGACTATAGTTTGTTGCGTACAGAAAGACACAAAGTCATAAAATACCAGGATCTGCAGGCAGAAACAAGAGCAATGTGGAAGAAAGATCCCCAGACAGTTCCAATAGTAGTAGGAGCAACGGGTCTTATAAAAAATAATTTACAATCGTATTTGGATATGTTACCAATCCATGTAACTCCGTACGAACTGCAGAAGGAGTCGTTACTGGGCACATTGCGGTTGCAGCGAAGAGCACTTCTGGCTGACATCAAAGATTGAAACAATACAAATTTCATGAGCTTTAATCGTACTTTGACTTAGGAATGCGGTCCATTCCCATCATGGTATTAGAAACCCAAAAGACTTGGAGAAATTAAAATAGGTAGATGATATGGCATGCATATTGTCTTTGTGTAGTGATAGTTTATGAAGGTAAGGTCTAGTTCCCGGCATTAGATTTGGTGCATATACACCATTACTGTTATAACACCTTATCTGCCTTTTCTCCAGGTGTCCCTTTGCAGACTGCAGAATACATGTACATATTCACTGTCTGCAGCACAGGAGAAAGGAGCATGTGGCATGCTAGTGCATGCCATGCGCTTCTGTGCACCACTCAAGAGATATGGAAAGAGAATGTACTCTACTGGTCTCCATTGCAAACTAAATGCTGTCGTTGATATTTGTTTTATTGATTTTAAGAGTGCTGTCACTGGCTTGACTTTCCTTAACAGAGTCTTCTGTCCTGAACAGAGACGTTTAAGAATTTATTTTTCAAATCATTATTATTGTTTTACTTTACTCAACACCCAACCTTGGATCCTTCCAAACAACGTTAGTAATCTAAAACAAATCATGTAAAAATTTTAAAAAGCAAAACTAAATCAACAGCCTGTCTTGACTGGAAGAAAAAAAAAACACTAATCAGTCGGCTCTGCTACTTATTCTTACCAGCATCAAGTCCTTATTACACAGTCATGAATTTTATTGTAGCTCAGATTATCAAGTCATATGCATGGTGGTAGGAGCCGTTCTAGAACAGGTCCAAGTTTCCTGACCCTTGCAACTAAAATTCACTGCTTTGATCACAGCTTCTCTACCGTAGCTCCTACACTGTGTCTGTCATTTACTGCTAGAAACTATTACTGAATTAAATATTGTACATAGTTATTTAATATGTCTTATATAAAATACTATGGAATTTATATAACTTTATTTGAAAATAAAATCTATTTGAGAAAAAATTCACTGAAATATCAAACTACTCTTTTACTTCTAACACCCTACTTAAAAAAGTTGCTTCAGAAACAATATGAATGTAAATGTCACAATACAGGCCATATCACATAACATTTCATCCTATTACCTTACCTTACCCCTTAATTCAACATCACAATAACCTTCACTCAGTCTCTGTATAACACACATTTTTTCTGGAAATATACTTGGCAACTCTACCTTTACTAACTTTACAGTTTCCTACTATCTACATTGGTGTACTATTTATGCTGCATTTATTGTCTAATATATTCCAGCTTACTTATTATATTACTATTTATGCCACATTTGTTGTTTTAATCCCAATACATTGTTGTATTCTCTGAACATCAATTTGTTGTTTATTTCAACTCAGGTTGAACCTACAGTTGGTCATTCCTGATCCGTTTACCCTAATAAACACTTGTAAAACAAAGAAAAGTTTAAATAAATACCACTTTCATTGGATTATGTCATGTCATGGAGGTCTTGCCGCATTTCTTCATTTGCTTTCTTATCGCTTTAAGCAGCCAAGTCTGTGTTTTACATCATTCATACTCTGAGTAATTGCAGTCTTAGGGGCCAAAATCTATCCAAGCACTCTGTGGGCATAAAACACAATACTTCATCCTGAATGGGGTGCCAACCAATTTCAGGACACACACACACACAAAATTATGGATAATTAAAATGCTCACCAGTTCACCTACAGCATGTATTTGGGATATGCAGGGTGGAGCACCCAGTGTAAATGCACATGGACACAGGGAGCATGCTCAGACTACATACAGGAGGAACTCCAGCAGGGAACCATACTGGATGACTTATCATCCCAAATGATTTTACATTTCATGCTGTCTGTTGATATTTTGAATTAAAATTTCTAGAACGTGAGAAGCTAACAGTTATCAGGACTAATCTGTCTGGAACCAGGGCAGCACTAAGCATCTGTCACAACATAATTTATGACTGCACATTTTACTTGGCAGTTAATAAAATCTAACATACAAAAACTGCATCCAAAAAATGGCTACCCTACTAATAGACTTGTATGAAACCTATAATCCATCATATTATAAAGTCGTAAGTACACTGTCTTTTAACTCTCTTTTTCATGTCCTGTTATGTATCTGTCTTTGTACATTTACTAGAGAGATTTTATGTGCTCTGCCTGTTTTCTTTGTTCTTGTGTCTGGGACATAGAAAAAGTACTTAGTTGTGAGTATCAATGTTTGATAAGTACTGATGTTGACAAGAATACAAATACAGGCTTAGAAAAAACTTTTATATTGGCAAAACAGTACAGTGTATTTCTCTTTTTTTGTATGTGTATATAGCCCTACCATGAATTTCCAAGAAGACAAACACTTAGCAACTGCTGAAGACTCTTTTTGCTCATGTGACTTTGCTTACACCAAAAAAGGTAACGTGTTATTAATTTCAGAGTTCTTTTTCTATATTAATGTCAAATGTGTGTTTTTATTATGACTATGGAATTTTATGTATTGTAATACCTATGCAGACGTATGATGAAAATGGTTTAAAAGAATCTACACTGCTTCCCAAAGGAGAACCATTAACAGAATTATGGCTATGCAGACCTATTGCCGTCCTCCCTCCCATCTCTGAGATGCTCAGAAAATGTATATGTCAACATCTATTACCCACCTCATAAGTAACAACTTCCTCTTACATTCTGTTTATAGATTCAGGCCCATGCATGGAACTGAAGCTGCCATTCTAACATTTGGAGTCAAAGTAATTCAGTGACAGCTAGTTCAGAGGAGGCATTTGTCTTGTCCTCTGAAAAGCATTTGATATGTTCAGCCACAACCATTTTACATCCTGAATGAGTAAATTTGACTCTACCCTGCCAAATCTCAATGGATTAATTAGCTATCTTAGCAAACAATAAAACGGACAGACCAGATCTTACAACCAGAATCTACTGTATTAGCTGACGTGCAAGATATTTGTTCCATTGCTGTTTAGCATATTTATAACAAACACCTTCTGTCCAGCAAAAAGCCAGAATTATTCAGTATACAGAGGAACACAGCTTTATTCAATGTCTCTTTACCATTCATGAAAATAAAGGTAGCCTTCCAGAGCACTTTAACCTCAACTCAAAAACGGATAATTTGTTCCATGGCTTTACATATTAGACAATCATGGAAATCAGTAACAAAGACAATGGCGACCTACAGATACTGGACCCATCCCAATTTGATTTTCTTAAGGGAATGCCATGCCTGCTTAACCTGGTAGACTTCTTTGAGAGGTTCACCAAGGTAATGGATGAGGGTAAAACAGTATATACTGCATGTCTTGACCTGACTAAGGCATTCAGTACAATACCCCACTTAGGCAGTATTGACAAGCTTTCTGAGCTAGGCATAAATCCTTACATAACTCATAGAATTACTGGCTGGCTCACAGACAGAACCAAAGAAGCCAGTATCAGTGAGGCCATCTCCTCTAGGAGGCCGGTAACCAACAGAGTACCTCAGGGCTCCATGCTGGGCCCTTTTCTGTTTGGCATCTACTTCTCAGAAGTCAAGACTAATGGTCAAGGCCTCTGGCTGACCAAGTTAGTACGCAGATTATTGTAAATTGGGAGCTATTATAGATTCCCCCAAGACACCAACATCTTGCATGTGGGTTGAACACAGACAAATTACTGGTGTCAAAGCCATGGCCTAAATCTCAATACCAAAAAATGCATTATAATGCCATTTGCGAAACAGTCAACCCAAGTTAATTACTTGATTGGCAAAATGCCCCCAAGAGTCAACCCAGTAATAAGGGATCTGGCAACATATGTAGACAGCAATCTGGCCTTTGACCAACACATAACAAAGATAATAAGAAAATCATTCTATGTTGTTCAACTTATAGGTTCATAGGTTAGTACTAGGCTATCGGCCCTAGGGCCTATACAAGCCTAGCCATAATTCCATGGCTATTTCTTCCCACAGTATTTACTTCCCTGGACCCCTGTCTAGCAGGGTGACTACTGTCATCCCCAGGGTGAATTTCCTATCTCTCATCCAATCATCAAGGTTCCTTTTGAAGAGGGCCAAAGGAGGCGCTCTGCTTGACATGTATGGGCAGTCTATTCCAGAGTCTGGGGAGTCTCTGGCTCAGGGACCTATTCCTCCAGCATGTTTTGCTCATTGTGATGACAAGGTTTAGATCCCTGGAGCATGTGGCTCTGAGGGATTGGGATTTCTTTAAGTGTAGCATGTCCAACAGCTCTGGGTTTGACATGGCCTTGTATGTTAAGCAGAGATTGCCTCTAAGCAGATGATATGCAACAGAGTATAGGTGGAGACAGTCAGCATAGAGCATCTGTTTTAGGCCAATGATTCTTTTAGTGAGGTATTTCTGCGGCCTTTCCAGTTGTTGCAGATGTCTTGAGAGGTACATACCAAATGGGGCGTTGTATTCTATAATGGGTCTAATGAGGAATGAGTACAGTGGGACAATGACCTCCTTTTTCTGGATGAAAAGCCCTTAGTGATGAGATGTGCCACATAGAAGGATTTCCTGACTGTTGTGGCGATGTGGTTATCGAAGGTGAGACCACTGTCCACCTGTGTCCCTAAGTCTCTTATCACACTTTCAGTGTTTAGTGTACTGCCACCTATGTGGTAATTCACAGGTACATGTTTTTTCCCAAAGGGGATAAACTATACATTTCTTGACATTAAGCTTGAGCCCATGGCTCTGGCACCAAGCATCTGTTTCTGTAAGGCCCTTTTGTAGAATATCCACAACATTTTGGGGGTTCAGTAATGGCTCCTAGTTTGCAGTCATCTGGAAACTTTGTTAGCCAGAGTCCCTTAGTGTTGGCCTGTACTTCAGAGAAGTAGATGCCAAACAAGAGCGGTCCCAGGATTGGGCCCTGAGGTACTTCACTTGTCTAAGTAAGGGTATGGCATCCAGATACAGGGAAGTTATCTTACCATACTACTTGGCCTTTATCAGACCTATCATTGAATATAAAGTCCCCTTTGACATGTATCTACCTCCCACAAAGTGCCTCACCATGAGAATTCAGGGAATGAATAACCTGCCCTACACTGATCATCTAAAGTCTCTATTTAGTATGATACAGGCTGCTGAGAGGGAATATTTGCCTGGCTTACAGGGCTTCCACAGACCCAACCGTGATGGAATTGTTGCACATTTGCAAAACAAACAGCACCTGAAACACTGGATCCAGGGGGATCTGAACTTCACTTGTGATATAAATGGAACATGTTGGAGAGACAGATGTGTTTCCCAAAGGATCCCCGTGCTATGGAATAGGCTCCCCAGCCATGTAAAACAGAGTTTTTCCTGACAACTAGATGGGAAATCATAAAGTTTCCCCAGTTCTGGCCCCCACAGAGGCCATCAATAAGAATTGCAAACCTGGGTCTCTTCATCATATTAAAATGGCCTCTCTCCAATAGTGGGACTTATGAATTCTACTGCTTTCCTGTTACTCACATTGTTCGACTGCCCATCTCTCTTCACTAACTGTTCATGCTCACTAACACACAAACTTAAAACTTCTTAGCAAGACTCCTCATGATTTGTCCATTTCTCTAAAATCCATTCAATGACTTAAGCTCCAAAGCAAACTCACATATACATCCCTGACTATAACACAATTTTATACCATCCAGAAAACTTCATATCCTACAGCTATCTCAAATAAGGATACAACCCTCCCATTCCTTTGACTTATCTGATAAGTTCATTAGCAAACCTCTGCCTTCTAGCAACCAGCATAGTAACCTGCTCTTCTCCATCAGCTATTCTTAGTCCTGGAATAAACTCTCCCTTTCGTAAACTGCATCACTAACTTAAAAATATATGCAACTACTCCAATAAAACACATCAGCCAAACGCAAACTCAGTACCTATGTATATCTGACAATCCTGGCTCCTTATCACAAGTCCATGAATCAGTACTGTGAGTCCTGTAACTTTCAAACTTGAAGTGATATTTATCACAAGTAACACTGAAGTTCTAAAATCACTGTAACTTTTTAAAGAATTTTTTGCAGGGGGCTTACTGCATTCACTCCCTGATATAGGCAGCTGTACCACCCCCAACAATATATATAATAATACAAAGATCAGTATACCTTAGAGAAGGAGGAATGCATTCAAGTACAGTAGTTTCGGAAGTAGTTTCTATTTCCCCATGCTTGCACTAAAATTCTCAGTTTAGATGACCGCAGTTATGGTCCTTGAACATACAATAGAAACTAGATTGACCTACATTGTTTCTTCTCAAGCTATAATTTCATGCACCCTCCACTGCATGATGAAGCCAACATACATATGTATACACTATTCTAATGTATCTTCATTCATTTGCAGTTATATACTAGACTATTATCTTTTTTACTGCCATGTACAGTGTAATGTGTGGCTAAGGTGATCATATGAGATTTATTTTATAAATATTTATTTTATTTATTTAAGTTTGATAACCGGGGAAGTCCACTAGGTCAAGAAGAGCCCGTTTTCAGTGGTGGCCCAGGGAGAAAAGTTCCACAATAATTGCAAGTTACATTTCCCATGTTACAAAAGGACATAGTTCATACAGCTAATTAAACATTTACAGATAAGCTTCATGATATTTGCAATTGGCGTGTCACATTACAAAATGAAAAGACGTAATTCAATACAGAAATTTCAACATTTATATAAAGTGAATATTTTTGTTATAAACTCAATTGTAGGTTTAATATTTCAAAATATATAGCTACTAGGCATTAGTAGGGTAGGAAAATATTATGCATGGAGAGGGTAATAGTGTATTTCAGACTGGAGATTATAGTACAATAGATATTAGAGAGAAAATTAGTTTTTAGTAAGGGAGGGGTTGTTTTGGGTGGGAATGAAGTAATAGTAGAGTAGTTGGATGAGTCAGTGCAAGGTGGAAAGGGGGGGGGTTAAGTTGTAGCATGGCAAGGGCATTCCCATTTGGAAGAAAGATGAGAGAGTAGTTGAGATGTGAAATTTGTATGGTTAGGTAGGTTGCATAGGTGTGTGGGGAGAGAGTTCCACTGTTTAGCTAAGGAGTGGGACAGCAGTAGATGGCCAGGAGATCATGCAGGTTTGTGGACCTGATGGAGATTTTGTTTTTTGGATCTGAGTGAGCATTTGGGAATGTAAGGTTTTAAGGAAGTAGCAAGAGCTGGGCAGTTGGCAGGTTAAAAGTTGAGCTTGTGGGCAATGGTGAGTTGTAGGTAACTGAGGTAGTTGGGTAGTTCAAGCCTGTTGAGGGTGAGGAGGGAGTGGCAGTGATGGGATGAGTTTTTTCTAATTGGTTGCAAATTTGGAGATCTTGTGATAGCAGGATTCAAGTTTGGACTGAAGGCCAAGATGGAGATTGGTGAAAAGAGGGGCACCATACATAAGGGAGGGGAGTAGGAAGGTGGATGCAAGAATTTGATGGGTAGAGGGGCTTAGGAAGTGGTTGTGCCTGTAGAGGAGACCTAACTTTTGGTGGATATTCTTGATTGTGGAGTGGATGTGGGTGTCAGATTTTAGTTCATCGATAATAATGCCAAGAAGCGTGGTGTTGGGAAAAATTTTAAGGAGGGTGTTGTTTTGGCTGTGTATGGTGAGTGTGGATTTGTCAATGGAGTTTTTGGTAGGGGGAAAAACATTAGTTTGGTTTTATTTGCATTTAGTGCCAGATGGTTAGACTGCATCCCAGGTTTCTGTTTTGGAGAAGGCTAGTTGGGTTTTTGCTAGAAGCTCGGAGGGGGAGAAGGCTGAGCAGATGATTGTTGAGTCATCTGCATATTGGCTGATGAGTCTGGGATGGATTGGTGAAAGTTGTTAATGAATAGGTTGAAGAGAAGAGGGCCAAGAACAGAACCTTGTGGGACACCTGTGGGTGTGGGAAGGAAGGGGAAGGTTGAAGTTTTCCATTGGACAGCTTGTTGGTGGTTGGACAAGTAGCTGGAAAACCAGGGAATGGTGGTGGGAGAGAGGTGTAGGGTGGAGAGTTGGGATATAAGTAGGGTGTGTGAGATGGTGTCAAAATCTTTTGACAGATCTAGGAATTGTGAGGATATGAACTTGCCTGAGTCACGTTCGAGGTTTATGGTTTCAAGAAAGGAAAGAAGGGCAGTCATGGTGCTGTGGCCAGTGAGGTGGTGGTTGGGGCAGGAAGGGGTGTTGCTCGAGGAGGGGAGTGGGAAGGATGCTGATAGTTTAGCTATGCAGTCTGTGAAGAATGAGTTGAACTGGCTAGCTGTTTCAAGGTTGGAGAGGTTGGGCAGGGGTTTTCTTTTTTGCCAGGATGCAGCATGGATTTGATGGAGTCCCAGAATTTTTGGGGATTTACTGAGTGCAAGGACTGGAGTTTGGAGTAGTGGGCTTTGCAGTCTTTAATTATTAGTTTTTTTTGCAGAGTTTCATAGTTGCTTGTATTCTAGGAGGGTGTTAGGGTTTTTATGTTTTTGATATTGTTTCCATTTTTGTCCCTTTGGTGCAAGGCTAGTTTGGTATCTTTTGATAACCATGGGCAGGGATTGGTTTTGATGCATTTGGTTTGAGGGGGGGCTTGCTGATTGAGAAGGGTTAAGAATGAGTGGTTAAAGTAGGAAATGGCATCATCTAGGGGAAGGGTTTTTAGAGGGGACCAGTCAGTATGCTTTAAGCATTTATAGAGCGAAGAAAGTTAGTGATGAAAGGGGAGAGGTTGCGGGTTTGGATGTAGTGTTGTTTATGCTGTGGAGATGGGAGACAGTCAGTGAAGGCTGGTAGTTGATCACTGAGAAGATCAGGTAATGTTCTGCCTTTGGTGATAAGGTTTGGGTGAGTTGTTAGGATCCAGTCAATGATGATACCAGAGGTACCATCTTTATTTGGTCTGGTTGGAGATTGTATTAGTTGGGAGATGTTGTACAGGTTGATTGTGTGGGATGGGGCTTCAGAGTTAATACTATTCCAGTTGATGTTGGTATCACTGAGTATATAGGATTCATTTTTTATACTGGAGGAAAACCAGGACAGGATGTTTTCAAGAGTTTTGATATTATCACCAGGGGGAATATAGAGGGCAGCCATACATATGGACTTTTGGTTGATTATTTTTAGTAAACCTATTATAATTTCAGTGTTGGCAACAGTTGGTATTTTATTGGAGTAGGGAGATATGGTATGGGAGGTGGGGTAGATTATTGGTATTCCACCTCCTTTTTTGTGGGCTCTGTCATTACAAATGATTTGGAAACCTGGTGGTAGGATTTCGCTATCTTTTATATAGGTTTTCAGCCAGGTTTCAGAAATGGCGGTAATGTTGGGTGCTTATGGAAGAGCCAGGCATGGAGGTTAGGGATTGTGTTTTTTAGGATTTGTGCATTACGTGTTGTAAGGTGAATGGACTTTGAGCTTGTGGGTTGAGTGGAGGGTTTGGTGACATTAATGTTAGAGATGGGTCTGGGGTTGGGGTGGATATTGTCGGCTAGTGAGAGAGAGAGAGATGTGGTGGAGTAGAAGAGAGAGACAGTGTGTTGGGCAAGGGTAGCTTGGGTTGTGTGAGAGTAGTGATTTTCTGGTACCACATTTAAGAGGGGAGTACAGGGGGGGTTGGGTTGGAAGCAGTTTTGGTTTGAATACATAGATTGGGTTAGAGGTAAAGAGTTCATGTGAGATGGATGAGTAGGATGGGAAGTGAGTTTTATGGTTAGATGTAGTAGAGTATGTGTGAGAGTTATGACAAGGGTTTGGAAAAAGTGTGAGATAGGTAAGAGAAGAGAGAGATTAGGGCAAATGGAGTTATAGGGAGAGATGTTATGTAGAGCATTGTAGGAGTGGTGGATATCTGGAGTAATGTAGATCTACAGGTGGGTGGGGTTTGGCTCAGGTGTGTTGTGATTGGAGAGGTGTTGAGTGGGGAGGAGTCAGGGGATGTATAAAAGTACAGGTAGTGGGGGCGAGTGGGATTTGGGTGCAGGGTAGGGGAGCAGAGTGAGCCCAAAGGGTGAACTGAGCAGGTTATACCTTCCGGGAGGAGCAGCAGTCACCTAACAGAAAACAATCAGTGAGAAGGTTAACAACTACAGAAATAGGGCAGTCTATCGTTTTGGTTTGAATGTTACCTTTCTGTTTGTTTTTATTATTTATACACCAATGGGGAGCTGCAGTTCACTGAGAAGTAGGAAAATAATGTAGTTATGCCAGGGAGTTTAGAAAGGAACATGCAGTAAGTGCACATTACTGAGGGATGCCCGTGGGACAGACAGAAACAGAGTGTAGTCAGGCAGAGGATTTTAGTATTTAAAAGTTGCGCCACCGCTCAGGGGAGAAATAAGTAAACTCTCAAGAGGAAGAGGGAGGGAATAGACAGGATTGACAGGTCTGGGAAGCTTATAATAAGATTATGTTAGGAGACTTGAGAGAAGGGCGGAGGGGACCAAGAGCCAGGGCTTGGAGAAAGCTGAGAGAAAACTGGTTTGACAGGTCTAGGAAACTTACACTAGAATTATGTTAGGAGAACAAGAAAAGGGGGGGGGCTATGGACCTGAACTTTGAGAAAGTTGTGAGAAGAGATAAACAATCAACCAGCTAGCCCAGGTCAGTACCTAAAGGTGTCTGTTTATCTGTGTGAATTCAGAAGCAGATTTAGTAGAGCATCAGGGTAGTAGAATATAAAATAAATGTAAAGCTTTGGGAAACTGTATATATTTGTTAAAATAAATGGTAGACTAAAATATAAGAATATAAAAGAAATGTGACATACAAGATAAATAAAATATAAGAATATAAAATAAATGCAAAGCTTTGGAAAAATGTATATATTTGTTACAGTAAATGGGAGGAAAGGGGGGGGTCCAGTAGTGTGCACAGCAGAAGAATCAGTAGGAGTATCACAGGGAGAGGATTGTAATAGACCTACACTGCTCACAGTCTGTTGATAAAAGTAGAACTTGCAGTGGCTTTTACTGGTTTGTATGGGGTTCCGCTCTCTGTGTTCTTTTATACAGGTAGTTGCTTCATGTTTTTTTTTTTTTTTTGTTGGACCGTTGAATGTGTTTAAGGGAACTGCTCACAGTCTGTTGATAAAAGTAGAACTTGCAGTGGCTTTTACTGGTTTGTACAGGGTTCCACTCTCCATGTTCTTGTATGCAGACAGTTGATTCATGTTTTTTTTTGGTTTTTTTTTGGACCTTTAAATGTGTTTAAGGGAAGTTGTGCACACTACTGAGGGGTGCCTGTGGGACAGACAGAAAGTATACATGTACCCAAGAAGACTGAATGCTGTAATTAAATCAGAAGGTGCTTCAACAAAGTATTAGTTTTTTATTTTTTATATTTTTCCCCTAACAGATTTGTTTGTTTTTCAATTGAGTTGTACAGGTTATAGGTCACATTAAAGGTGGGAAAAGTTTTGAAATGATTTATTGTGGTCTCATTTTTTTTTATATCACAAAAAATCTGGCATTTTAACAGTGGTGTGTACACTTTTTATATCCACTGTATATACATACATATATGTATATGTATATATATATATATATATATATATATATATATATATATATATATATATGTATATATATATAATTATCTAGTGAAATGGGAAACTCCAAAAAGAGTGAAAAAATTTATCTTTTTTAGATTTAATCACAAAATAATGAAAAAAGCAGTATTTCATGCAAGGCAGAGGCAAGCCTTCCTGCACCCCCCCCCCCCCCGCTCCCACTGCTAATTATATATGCATACTCCAAGATCACACAACAGTGGTGAAAGGGCAAATTCCCAGTTCCTGTTGTAACATAATCTCGTCAGCATACAGCAGTAGGCAGCCGAGAAATCCATCAAAAAAGAATGTTTGCTGTTTTGATTATTCATACTTATAAACTGTATATATATATATATATATATATATATATATATATATATATATAGATCCCTATCATGATAAAAACTTCATTTGACTGAATCCCATTTGACTGAGACCATATAACTGAAATTTCAAAATACTGAAAAATCACTTGACTGAAACCCATAATACTGAAATTTTACAATGCTAAATTTCAACATACTGAATTGTAAAGTGGACGATATAAAACCAGAATAGGTTTGGGGCTACACTCCCCAATGTGTGGGGCTGTACACCCTAACTATATATACTAACTCCAGGATCGCACTACAGGCTATGTCCCCACCCCCACCCCCTATTTATATATGTTAACTCCAGGATCGCACTACAGTGGGGAAAATTCTGTTCTATTCTGGTTTTATATTATCCACTTTACAGTTCAGTATGTTGAAATTTAGTATTGTAAGATTTCAGTATTATGGGTTTCAGTCAAGTGATTTTTCAGTATTTTGAAATTTCAGTCGTATGGTCTCAGTTAAATAAGTTTCAGTCATGTGAAGTTTCTATCATCTGATAGGGATCCATATATATATATATATATATATATATATATATATATATATATATATATGGGTTCCAGTCAAACACTGAAACTCTAAAGTTTTCAGAAGCTTGAACTATTGTCTACAGTGTTGAAAAATGAACTTACATGTAACTATTGTCTACAGTGTTGAAAAATTAACTTATACATAAAAGATCCAACCAAGCTAAAGTTTTCACTGTGTGATACATTAAACCTCCTGTAATGGAGGCCCAGGAGAGATATGAAAATAAGCCTTTAAGGATATCAAGTGTTTCAGCTGAGTGGCTTCTGAATGTCCAGGATGTCTTTCTTTTTAGGCCTTTATGGGTACAATCTGGCCAATAAAGCCAAATCAGACTAGCTGTGGACATGCGTGTATGTTTTAGCCTTTATAGTGACATCTTCAGCATAGTATGCATACAGATGTATATGGTAGCATAACTGGATGTAGCTGAAATACTTGATATTTCAAGGTGTCATATACATATATCCCAATGGCCTGCAGTACAGGAGGGGTATCACACAGTTAAAACACTAGCTTGGTTGTGGTTTTCTTGCAGTTTTTAAAAATTTGGTTTGTCTTTGTGGCCAGTTTACCTTTGGTTTGCATGTTGGTTTGGATGTTTTGCAGGCACCTTAACCTTTATGGGCATCAGTTAGGTTAAAAGACGGATTTCTAAAGTATAGAAAACAGCCCACATATGGGTGCACTTAAATGGCCTAAACAGCATAAGATCAACAGTAAAAATAGTGACAGTCTTCTCCTTCTTCTTCTTCTTCTTCTTTCAGCTTTCCCCAGTTTGTTTTTGGTTCCCAAGAAGGAGGGTTCATGGAGACTAATTCTAGACTTCTCCTTTCTCAGCATCTTTAGTGAAAGTTCCTTCTTTCAAAATGTTGATGGTCCAGTCTCTGTTCTCTATGCTTCTTCCTCAGGCTTTTCTGGTGTCCCTGGATCTGAAGGATGCATATCTCCATATTCCTATGCACCCTGTCTTCAGGAAGCATATACAGTTCATAGATCACAGGATCATAGGAGATTACTAGGATATCGACCTGGAGGTAATTTTAAGCCTAGTCATTTCACCCCAATGTAATACCATAGGGGTACTAATCAATATCCAAGATTGCATTTAGTGATGACTGCCCATGCCCTTAAGGGTTGTGAGCACTATCCCAGCTAAGAATTTACAGTGCCATATCCACTCATCCAGGTTCCTGTTGAACAGTGTCAAAGAGGTGCTCTGTTTCACATGAATTGGTAGCCCATTCCAAAGTCATGGCAGTCATTGGGAGATAAATCTATCCCTTCAGAGTGTCCTATTTAAGTCACAAATCATATTTCAGTCCCTGGAATGGGTAGCCCTAGACCTATTTGATTTACGGATATGCAGTAATTCATTAGGTTTTGGCCTTGGGTTGCTCTGTAGGCCAAGTATAAGTCTCCCCAAAGAAGAATTTACAATATGGAGTATAGTGACTGGGATTTTAGTCGATCTGTGTAAGGTACATGCTGGAGGCCCTTTCTTTGTTAGAAACCTCTGAGGTCTTTCTAATTGCTGTAGGTGCATAGTACGGTACATACCGAATGGGGCGTTATATTCAATTATGGACCGGATAAGTGCCAAATATAGGGGGGTTATAACCTCTTTTGCTCTCAAAGCAAGGCCTTTACTAAACATGTGAGCTACTTGGAAAGTGTTCCTTACAATGGTAAAAATGTGGTGATTGAAGTTATGGTCGCGGTCAGCCTGTGATCCCTGGTCCTTTACTACTTCATGGGTACTTAGGGTATTGTTATTGATTTGATAGTGTGAAGGGACTTTGTGCCGAAGGGAATGATGATGCATTTCTTTGCATTCAGTTTGAGACCATGACTAACACAGCAGTCGTTGATTTATGTGAGACCATCCTGGAGTATACTATCATCATTTGGGGATTCAGTGATTGTACCTAGTTTGCAGTTGTCTGCAAACTTGGTCAGCCACAAACCTTTAGTTTTGACCTGAACTTTTGAGAAGTATATACCAAACAGTAGGGGGCCCAGCACTGACCCCTGTGGCACCCCACTGGTAACAGGTTTGCTGGTTGATGTGGAGTCACCCACTTTGATAGTGTGTGTCTAGTTTGTGAGCCAGTTGACAACCCATCTTACAACGAAAGGTTTACATTCAGTTTGCTAAGTTTATCAGTAATGCCTGAATGTGGGATTGTGTTGAAAGCATTTGCCAAGTCAAGGTATGCTGTGTGCACAATTTGCCCTTATCAATGGCCTTGGTCACACTTTCAAAGAAATCCACTAGATTTAACAGGCAGGATTAAGGTTGCCACCCATCCCTTTGTCAGCGGGACACTCAAGGTTTGAGCTGCTTCATTCCATTGCCCACTTTGCAAAGTAGTGGGACTTGAAAATCGCACCAAATTGCCATGAAAAAGTCGCAATTACTTCCGGCTTTTCCCGGCAATTCAGTTATGTCACCAACCCAGACCTGCAGGCAAAGCTGCTGCCTGTTAGGTCCAGGTGCTTTAATTTGTGCAGCAATTGGCTGCAATTCATGAAATACATGCAGCCAGCCATCCATCCATTCATGCAGCCAGCCATCCATCCATTCATGCAGCCAGCCATCCATCAAGCCATCCATCCAGTCATTCATCTATCCAGCTGCTACTCCCACCAACCAGCTAGCCACTCCAGCAGCCAGCCAGTCAGCCAGTCCAGCAGCCAGCCAGCTAGCCACTCCAGCAGCCAACCAACCAGCCACTCCAGCAGCCAGCTAGTTAGCCACTCCAGCAGCCATCCGTGGTACCCATAACAGCATCTCCTTCACCACTCCTGTGGTGGCATCATGGTAGAGGGTGTGGCCAGTGTCATATCGGCCACACACCCCATGTCCCACTTTGGCCCACTTAAAAGGTGGCAACCCTAGACAGGATCTGCCTTTCATGAAGCCGAATTGGGTAGGGTCCAGGGTTTGGAGGTCACCTGTGTCTTTATTTATGAGGTCCATGATGATATGTTCCATGAGGTTGATCAGGCTTATGGGTCTGTGGTTCCCTGGGTCTCTTGCTAGGCCACCTTTGTGGAGGGGAATAACTGTTGCTGTTCTCCATTCCTCAGGAACAAAGCCTGTGATTAGGCTATGATTGAAGAGGGTATTTAGCGGCGATGCTAGTTCATGTTTTAGCCTGTTTAAAAGACAGACTGGAATGTCATCTGGTCCCATCAGGCTTATCAGTTCTCTGACTTTGGTCTTTCTACAGAACCAAGGGTTTTTAGAAAATAATGAGCCCTGATCATAGCCTTTTACAGTCTCCTTGGTGTCCTGATTGTTCTCTATTAGGACAACCTTCTGATTCAGGCCCCAATCTCCACAGATTCTTCTGTGGGACGTGGAGATCATAGTGCTTCTTGTGTACTTCACTCTTGCTCTCAAGAAGTCAGTTCTAACTCCTTCTCAGGACCAGGTTTTCTTGGGGTGCAGGATTCAGACCCTTACCATGTTGGCTTTTCTACAACCTCCCATGGTCCTCTCTCTGACATATTTCTTTCAGTCTCTTCTTCTTCTGCAATAGACCTCAACAAGAGAATTTCTCAGATCCTGGGTTTCATGGCATCCACTATTCCAGTGGTTCCTTTTGCCAGAATCCATATGAGGAAGTTCCAGTGGTATCTGGAGAAAATTTGGCTGCAGCATTGCCCCCCTCTTGACTTCCCCATTCCTCTCTTGCCTTGTCTAAGGAAAGAATTTCAACCATGGATCAACCAGATATCTCAGACTAAGAATCCAGGTCTTCCCTTTCAGGTGCATTCCCCCACTCAGGATCTGTATACAGATGCTTCAGACCTAGCCTGGGGGGACTTGTTTCAACCCTAGCAGGGTCTAGGAGGTCTCATCTCTGCAGGGGATATAGGAGATAATAATATCAAAGAAATGAAAGCTCTTATCCTGGCTGTTCAGGCTTTGCATTACCTTTGGGCTCGTTGTCCTTTCAGAGTTTTCATAGACAACCCACTGTCATGTGATACATAAACATGGGAGAACAAAGTCTTTACGACTTTGCAGACTAGCCCTCATAACATGGGATTTTACCATCTGTCATCAATTGATTTTTCAGGTGATCTGTATTTCGTCAGAGCAAAGTGTAGTAGCAGACAGCCTCAGCAAATCAAAGGAAGACCCTAACAAGTGGATGTTTCACATAGAGGGGTTTTCCTGGTCATTATATATTATTAGTATTCCTCATGTGGATCCGTTTGCCTCCCACCAAGTCACCAAGTTATGTTCCAGAATGCCAAGTCTTTTGACTTGGAAATTGGATGCCATGTCATTTTATTGGGAAAGGATGTTCCTGTATGCATATTTCCCTGCTCCTGTGTTGCAGACATCTTACAAAAAACATGTGGGACATGCTAATAACTTTGTTGATGACTCCCTTTTGGCCCAAACAGCATTGATTTCCCCTTCTTTTTTTACCTGGCCAGTAGCAAGCATCACAAGTTACCCCACAGGATGGATCTTCTCACACAGGACAGAGGCTCTCTAATTTACCCTCATGTTCTTACCCTACTGTTGACTCTCTGGATGATAGGGGTTTGATTTTTTTTAGATAACAGTTTTTGAAGGGCATGCTTCAGGTTTTGCAGTTGGCAAAAAACCCACTACTAGAAGATCTTATGTTGTGAAGTGGAAAAGATTTTCTTCTTGGTGTCACAGCAATGAATAGTACCTTCTTTTAGTGGGTATTCCTACTGTTCTTATTTGTGTGAGTTCAGTTCTGGTCTGGCATACTTTTCTGTTAAAGTTGATTTGTAAACCATTTTTGTTTTTCTGCCTCTGGATCTGCCACTTTCCTTTAGGTTTGACATTAAACAGTTCCTAACCCCATCCTTCATATCAGGCCTCCAAGAAAATCAGTGCTTCCTTCTTGGGGCATTAACATTGTGCTTGAAAAGTTGACTCTGCCATCTTTTGAACTAGCAGCTTCTTCCTCCTTAAAACTCTATACATGAAAAACTGTCTTACTGATAGCTCTGACTTCTGCCAAAAGAGTTTCTGAACTTCATGCCCTTCTGGGATTTCCTCCATTTCTGGCTTTGCATATAGACAGGGTGCATGTTTGAACCAGTAATTCTTTTATGCCTAAAGTGGTCAATGATGCGTCTTTGAATTACACTGCCAGTGTTTCGTCCTTATTTTCTTCTCCTCAGAATAGTAGTGAACGAATTCTCCATTCCTTGGATTTGCATAGCCAGCTCAAATATTATTTAGAGAAGACTGAAGATATTAGAAAATCCGAGTAGCTTTAAAGGACAAGAAATTGGATTTAGCAGTTTCTAAGAAAACCACTTCTTCTTCTTCTTGTATTTCTAAAGCCATTTCGTTTTGTTAGTCCTATCATAGCTTCCTACATCTGCTTGTGCTCATTCTACTATGGCAGCTGCCTGTTCTGGAGCTTTTTTCAATGCTTGATCCATTTTGGAAGCTGAAACTTAGTCTCCTGTGCATACTTTTACTAAGCACAAGTTGGATATGATTTCTAGGGCCAGAGAAAGTTTTGTTAGGTCCCTTTTCCATGGTTTTTGGAAGGTTCCTCAGTTCCTTCTGCCTCCTCCCATCTTTTACGGTAGCTCTGCTACTCTCCCAATTGTAAAGGATACTGCAATAGTCATTAAGATGGAGATAGAATAGCTGTGTAAGAACTTAGCCATAACAGTAGATGGCCTTTGTATTTTCATTGTTGCAGTATTCTGGCCCTTCCTTCTCCCTTTTGTTTCTTTCTTCTCCCTCAGCCAAAGCATCGCTTTCCTTTTTTCTGGATGCACGTGTACCATCTTTCTTTTCTTCCTCTTTGGCTGCTCCTGTTCTCCTACAGCAAATCAGTTATGAAGATTTGGTGCTTGTATGTCACTTGTGTACCTTATGACCCAGATGTAGGCCAGACTTCTGATGTGTGGGGCGTGAAAGGGCCCAAGGCTTTGGTATGCTGGCGTACATTTGGCTTTCCTTGGCAGGATATCCCTATTGTAAGGAATACTGCAACAGTGGTAAGTAGGACATCTACTGTTATGGTAAGTTCTTACACAACTGTATTATCGCAGTATCTCTTAATGTGGACACTCACAGCTATTGCAATAAAGATGATTAAAATGATTGCGCAAATGCTTTGATTTTTATTAAATTTTCCAGTGTTGTTTGCTATAATGACATGAGTTCCATCAAATTAAGAGCAATAAATAAATTAAACTATAAATATTGGTTAAATTTAAAATTTTTGTTAGAAAATTATAATAAATTGTTAACTTAATAGTTTAATATTCATTTAGTTTATAGAGTATGAGTTTGTTCTTTTGTGTATAAATATTCATTGTGTATATTTGTATATAGTTTTTTCATGAGAAAATGAAAAGAATTGGAAAAAACACATGCTTGGGTAAGATCACAGTCCTGTTCTGGGGTTGTTAAAGCATAGCTGTTGTATGCCCCGATAGCCAAATACTACATAAACTTTTCAAAAGTTAGATAAAAGAAGGAAACTCAAGCAGGGGGTGAAAATGCTTTTTATACCTCCAGTTCCTAAATTTCAGAGGAAAAGCCCTGCCAGCCCAGGATCCTTTTATCATAATCCTCCCAAGTCAGAAAATCAGAACTCTGGTAAAGAATAGTTTAAAACAAAATGTCAAGGTGACTGTAAAAGAAAGCCTAATAGATCTCAGGGATCCAATTGTCAAAGGAAAAACTTCTGATTACCCTGCCCTTGCCATATAATCCCTGTCCATGTCCATCCTCAGGAAATTGCAGGGAAGCTTTCTGTTTGTCTTCCTGCATGGCAATATATAACCATGGCTCCTTGAGTACTACATATTATAGAAAATTGTTAGAAACTCAAATGAGCATCATTCCCCACTGCCTCAGAAATTCCCAAACCCAAAAACATTGGCTCTGTTTTTCTAAAGTCTTTTTGGTCACCCTAGACATAAAATAGATTTATGATGAGTCATCAAAGGCCATGTCAGCAAAATATAAAACTGTGAAAAATGTTCAGGAAAACTACCTTCAGTGAACATCAGAGGAAAGTGTTTTTTTTTTTCAGTCCCCATGCACCCCTCTATGTGTGGGAACACCACTCACACCCCTAGAACTTAACATATAACAACTTTGAGGTTGAATAACAGTGCAGAAAGAGGCAAACTCCACTGTTAGCAAATGTAGTTTTGACAAACATACTTCTCATTTCATGTTCACCAAAACTACCTTTAGACATCCCGACATGCTCACACCTAAAACATGCTTAATTCTCATTCACAAACCTCACATCTAGAGCTCCAGTCCTCAAAATGTCAACCTTTTTACGTACACAGGGAGTTTAATGGTGTGTAACAGTGGTGTACATTCCACCCAGTGCTAATACCACTGAAGCCATGAACAAACTACACAACTTTCTGTAAGCAACAGAGTAAAAACTCAGACTTTGCACACATGGTAGCAGGTGACTTCAATCAAGCTGATCTGAGAGAGGTGCTACCCCACTATTATCAATATGTAGACTTTCCCACAACAGGTACAAGTATTTTGGACAGGGCATAAACCAACGTAAAAGGAGCCTACAAGCAGTACAACAACCTAATTTAGGAAGCTCACTGTTCCTTCATGCTTCTACCAGCCTACAAACCTGCTCTGATTAGAGAAAAACCCACAGTGAAGCAGATCAGGGTTTGCCATGAGGGGGCAATGGAATTTCTCCAGGACTGTTTCGAAAGTATCTGCTGGTATGTATTCAGAGAGGCAGCCATGTCAGACCAACAGGTAAACATAGAGGACTACACAGAAGCAGTAATGGCATGCATCTCAAAGCTGTTTGATGACATATCTATCACCAAAAGTATCACAAGCAGAGCAAATCAAACACCTTGGCTCACTAGTAAAGTCTATGAACTCCTGAAGGCAAGGAATGTAGCATTCAGGTCAAAAGACAAGGAAGGTCTAAGTGTAGCCAGAGCAAATCTAAAAAGAGGCTAAGAGGGAGTATGGAAGGAGGGTACAGAGTCACTTTGAGGACATGCAGGATATTAGGAGTCTTTGGCAAGGGATACAACAGATCACCGATTATAAAACCAGGACAGCTCAGTGTGAAGACAGCATTCCTGGACATGCTGCACTCATCCTTTGGTAGATTCAAAGACAAAAATAACTTGCCTGCAAATAGGTTACCCACTGACCAGAATTAGGGGGTTCTCAGCCTTAACTCTGAGGAAGTGAGAGGTCAGCTAAAGAAAGTGAACCCCAGGAAGGCTGCTGGGCCAGACAATATACTGGGTAAAGTACTAAAAGGATGTGCAGATCAACTATGCTCAGTTATGACAGATATTTTCAACACCTCACTTGCTCTAGAAAAAGTACCCTCTTGCTTCAAGGTAACAAATATCTTCCCCTTCCCAAAAAACCTAATCCCTCTTACCTGAATGACTACAGACTGGTTGTTTTAATGTCTAACATCATGAAATGTTTTGAGGATTGTTAAAAAGCACCTGTTCAGCAATGCTACCATCAACCTTTGATCCTCTGCAATTCACTTATTGGGCAAACAGTTCCACTGCTGATGCCATATCAGTGGCATTGCACCTCTCACTTGACCATTTAGAGGGAAAGAACAACTATATCAGCTGTTGTTCATAGACTTCATTTCATCATTTAATACTGTAGTTCAGATGCAACTTATCAATAAGTTAGCCAACCTTAGAATTAACAAGCACTTTTGTAACTGGATCCTTGACTTCTTGATCAACAGACCACAGAGGACATGTGTAGGAAATAATACCATGAAGTGCATAATTCTCAATACTGGTGTTCCTCAGGGATGTGTACTCAGCTGTTCACCATCTTTACACACAACTGTTCGGCAAAACACAGCTCCATTCATGTCATCAAGTTTGCAGATGACAACCACGGTCATGGGCCTCATCAAAGGAGAGGATGAAAGAGGGTACAGAGATGAGGTCAACTCTCTGATTGACTGGTGTGTGAGAAGCAACCTAGACCTGAACATCAATAAAAGAAAGGAAATCATCATTGACTTCAGGAAAAGGTCAACTGCCCACTCATCGCTCAAGATCAATGGTGAAGAGGTGGAAAGGGTTAAAACTACAAAATTTCTAGGAGTGTGCATTTGAGAGGATCTCTCTCTTAGACTGTGAATACTGGTCAGTTGGTCAAAAAGGTCTATCAATGTCTCCATTTTCTGAGAAGGCTCAGAAGAGAAAACCCCCTACTTACTGTCCTCTCCACCTTCTACAGAGGGCCTATTGAGAGCATTTTCACCTGCAACTTCACTGTTTAGTTTGGGAACTGTACAGTAACTGAAAGGAAGAAGCTACAGAAAGTGGTGAGAGTTTCTGAGAAAATCATGGGCACCAGTCTACCAACAATCCAAGAGCTATTCACAGCAAAGAGCCTCAAAAGAGGCCACAAAATACTTAATAACTCCTCACATCCTGCACACGACTGGTTTGCTCAACTGTCATCTGGCAGTTGGTACTGCAGTATTCGCTGCAGGACCTTCAGATTCATTAGGTCTCTACCCAATGGTAGACACTTATTTATTCGGACACCAGCCCTAGTGTCTGCACCACAAACTAACTGAATAACAGTGTCTTGTCTGGAATGTGCTGTATTGATTTATTTACTTAGTTATATATTTACATTCAAGTGTAATTGCCTATTACTTGTTTTATGTAATAATACATAAAGAGTGACAGTTTTAGTTTATGTACAATAACCAACCTTACCTGTCATGCTGCTACTGTACAGTATTTATATGACTACATGGGGGATTAAGCTTTTTTCTTATGTTCTTGGGGCATAGTCATTACTCTCTAATTCCTGTACTTGATAAGTCTTATTGTTGTATTTGTTGTATCCTATGCTTCTTCTGTACTCTCATGGGGAGCTGATACTTGTAATGTTGTCTAGGTCTACACATGAATAGTCCTAAATGACAATAAAGTTTACTTTGACTTTGACACATGCATTTCTTAAGATTCTTTGTTTTGGGATTGCATTATCAGTTTACGTTTTTGCCTTTTGGACTTTCAGCTGCTTCAAGAGTCTTAAACAAATGCCTTGCTCCAATAATAGCCTACTGCAAACTTCAACCCATTCGCATTTTCCCTTATCTAGACAATTGCCTGATATCATCTCCAACCAGTCAGGAAGTCTTTACTGCCTTAAGGTTCACATTGAAACTGTTTTACCTCCTAGGAGTTGCAGTGAACCTAAAAAACTCATCCCTAC
This sequence comes from Protopterus annectens, assembly GCF_019279795.1. Taxonomy (NCBI): domain Eukaryota; kingdom Metazoa; phylum Chordata; order Ceratodontiformes; family Protopteridae; genus Protopterus; species Protopterus annectens. Next base: position 325,921,074 of record NC_056750.1, on the reverse strand, counting down.
ATTCAACTGCAGATTGTTTTTCCTGTTTCTTTTACATGTCCGATGACTGCGTTCTTCAGGCAGAAGACATGCAAACTTATCTTTACTTCATCAGTCTTTCTCATCAGAAAATTAATATTGCAAGGAGGAATTTATTAAAGCTCTAGAATTTATCTCATTCATTATGATGATTATTTATACCAGACTTCACATGAAAAAGATTCAGTGGTTCCTGAAGTAAGTCTAGGCTCAGCATACACTTCCTTTCTCTCATCCAATTCCAGTTATCATTTTTATAAAGAAAAAAAATCATTCTGTAGGCCAAACAATTCTATCCAATTCTGAAGTCTCCTCCTGTCCACCAAGTTCCTCTTAGACAATGGCCACAGGTACAGGTGTATCAGACTTTGCTTGGAATGCTGTCTCCCATATTAAGGTGCAGGGAATTTGGGAACCACAACCCATGTGCAAACACATCAGTCTCAAAGAAATTATAGCTCTTATCAAATCAACTTTGGACTTAAGGAATGTTAGTAGTGACAGTCAATCCCACTTTGATGTTGTACATAAACTAACAAGGCGGAACAAGGTCTTATCCCCTTTGCAAATTGACCATGACTGCCTGGCACTTTCAACACAAAATATTCCTTCAGGCAACATGCATCTCTTCAGAAAAAAAAAATTCTGAAGAGTATCCAGGATAGATCCTCAAAAGTGATGCTACACTAGGATCCAGATTAACTACACGTGTGGAACCCCTCAAATAGAGCTGTTTGCTTCCAAATGTAGCCATTTGAAATAGTTCTGCTCCAAGACACCTTGCAAAAAGACCTTGAGGACTAATGCCATATCACGTCCCAGGACAGAGACATTTCTTTATGCTTTTCCCCTTTCATCTCACTCCAAAGTTCTTCAAAAGGTAAGGAAGGACCTACTAAAGAGGTTATTGATGACCCTTTGGCACAGACAGCTGTTGTCCACCCTTATAATGCAGCTACCCAAAGGCAATCACTGGAAGGTTCCTTAGAGAATTAACTTGTTCACGCAGGTAAGATTCATCCAAATATTAAAAATCTGTGCTTAACTGTTTGGATGATTCCTTTCAGGTGCCTTTATTCTGAGGATGTCCAGCAGGTATTTAAGGATGCAAGAAAACTTGCTACTAGTAAATCTTATCTAAATGGGAAAGATGCTATCTTTGCTACCAAAATATAGACAGAACTCATCTCAAGCAGGGCAGTGTGGTTCTTTAGTAGCTTATCTGTGTGAACAATACATTTCTGGCCTTGTCTTCACTTCTGTAAATATACATCATTCTGCCATTTCACCCTGTTTGCAACTGGATCGTACCTTGTCTTCTCTATCAAGGCAAACATATTCTCCAGGGAATTTTATATGTTAGATCACCAGTTGAGAAGGTTGCTCCTGTTTGAGATTTTAATTATATTCTAGGAGAGCTGACTTAGGTTTCTTTGAACCAGCATTCAGCTCTTCTCTAAAATTATTAACTTGGATAACTGCTTTACTTTATGGATGCGTAAACTTCTGCTAGATGGTTATTTGACTTGTAGGGCCTTATGTCTATTCATCCTTTCTTTTTTTTTAAACACCTTTGTTGAATTATCAGTTGTGACACAGGCAAATGTACATTTATATAAAAGTAATCAAACTGTATTAACAAGTTCATGTCTACAAATTGTATACTTCACATATATTACTATGGGTCTACTTCTAATGAACGAAAACTCACTTACCCAACTTTCTTAAGACCAAGACGACTTTGTCAAAACCACATTTGAACAAACACTCGGATCACTGACTGAAAACTCCAGATAAGTAACAACTTGTCAGCATCACATAATAAAATAAAATCCAAAACAAATTAAACCCACCCATGTGGGGGGCTGTGCCCCCCCACACACACCCCTTAACTAAATATACCAACTCCAAGATTGCACTACATTGGGAAAAGGGGCAAAGTTCACCATGGTAGCCAAGTGGTTACTTACCCAGAGTTCCTTATCTGTGATCTGAGAGTTCATTCAAATGCTGTGTCGGTGAAGTTGTCTTGGTTTTAAGAAAGTCAGGTAAGTGGGTTTTCGTTCATTAGAAGTAGACCCATTATTATAAATCACATAACCTAAGCAACATTACATAAATTATTCAGTTCCTGCCATTTTTTTAAACAAGAAATATCTTTATTAAACCATCACTTACAACACAGGCAATCATACATTTATATAAATGAAAACAAACCAAATCGACACAGTCCTAGTTGCAAGCATTTTACATCACAAATCATACTGACACACTCCCAGTTGCAAACATTATACATCACATATAATCTACCCAATCATTTTCAGTCAAACATTACATCGCTCATTTACGTCCTGGCTTCCTTTAAACCTCATACTTCCCCTGTATGTATTGTTCCCACAATTCCTATTTTTCGTATGTAGTTTGTTCCTACCCTTTTCCAAAGATCTTAATTCCAGTTGATTTTTCTGTTACCATATTTACTACTTCTAATATAGTTGATTTCAATTTTAATTTTCAATTTCTAGTAATTTTTTTTTTGGAAACCACCATAACTAGACAAACAGCAAGGCCTTACCATGTCTAGGCAATTCCACTTCTGTATCATAGCTCAAAAAAATAATTTTCCTCATCTGCCCACCCAGCATCTCTGACAGTGCATCCCGCAGGGAGTCCTTAAAGTCCACCAACTCATTGCAGTCCTAGAAAATATGTTCCCAATTATCTCTTTCTTCCCTGTCACACCTCCAACATTTGCTGTCTGCCAGAGGAAAAATTCTCTGGGATCTACTTGGGGTATAAAAATATCAATCTAGACATTTCCATGCAAAAATCCTAAATCTTCTAGATTTTGTTGCATATTCGGGAGACATACATATATGCACCCATTGTTTCTTTGTGAATTGCTTATCCAATCTCTCTTCCCAATCCTTTCTAACATCCTCTGATTGATTCTCATAGTTATCATGCAATACTTTGTATGTTCTACTAATTATTCCTTTTATAATGGCAACTTCTGTTCTAGATTCTGCTAAAAACTCTTACCAGTGCTGGTCTTTTCTTTAGGACCCACCTATTTCTTTCTCTTTGCCTATACATTGATGTCAATCCTTTTTAGGGAAGGCAATCTCTAACCTGCAGTCTAAATTCTTGACATTTTCCATTCTGTCATCTTTCCCTCTCTAGTTATTTGCTCCCATTACCTTGGTTCCATTGCCAGTTTTCTCCAGTAAATTCCTTCCCCCTCTTGCCTGTTGTCTATATCCCTAATTGCAGTCAACCCTATCAGCAGAATCTCCGTTCCCCATTCCCGTGTTGGCTTAGTTCTTAGGATAATAACAAAAAGCCACCAACGAAACTGGCCCACCATGAACTTGATTACTGAGCGCTTTCATCTTCATTTACATAAACCAACAAGACCTCATCAGAGTAACAAATTAAATAGACTGTCCACAATCCTTTTATATACATAAACAACCAGTCAATGAAGATAACCACTTAATTAAGTCATATTCCTAAATATACAAATTAAATTGTGTTAAAAACACAATAAATGATAGTAAAAAGTGCCTAAAAATAAAATAAGAATGGGTAATGCCCTAAATATAAAAAATATAAAGATATTAACTGTACAATTATATATTATTAATATAAATATATAGGATTATAAATATGTATGAATATGCATGTGCTGAACCTCTGTGATAAACATAATGAAAAATACAACTTATAAAGTAAAAGTTATAACATGGTAACATGGTATTATGGTAAATTAGCTCTTATTTTCAATATACTTGTAACAGAAATAGTGTTGTTTATACCTGGCAGTTGCGAGGTGTTAAGCTTCAACTACCAGCACAACTCCTTACTCTCTAAAAATGAATCAATATCACCACACAAGGGAGATACCAACACCCTGTTTAAGGCCAAAAGTAAACTTCTTAAAATCAATACAAACACAGGAATATTTATAAAGTGCATTGGTAGATTTTGCTTTTTTAATATCGTAAACATGTTCACTGATTCTGTCACACAACCTTTTGTTAGTTTTCTCAATATAAAACACTTTACAGGTGTTACATAATGCCACCTACACTAAATGCATTGTATTACAATTTACTTTTCCTGGGTATGGAATAATTTTGTAATAGTCATGAACTACAATGTACAGCCCTTCATAAATGAAATTACACAATCGACAGCTGTATGATTATTGTTATCCTCCTTAAAGGCCTGCATCCAAAATCCCAGTCTCTCTTTGCTTCCTGAGCTTCCCCCTATTTCAACATCATCTCTTTCCACTTTGAATTATAGATTTCTGCTTGTGCCTCTGAAATACCCCTTCAAATCAGGTAATCCCAATCCACCCTGTTCTAATGGAGGAATCAGTTTATCCCACTTGACTCTTGCCATCTTTGCTTCCCAGATAAAGTCCTTCAGCTATTTACTAATTGCTATCCACAACTTTTCTTCTAGTTGATAAAGGTATGCCTGACCTGTGTATAAGACTAATGGGACTAAAAACATTTTAAGGGCTTGTATCTTTCTATCTATATTTATATAGTAAAGCTTCCATTTTCTCAGTTTTTGTACTATATTTTGTTTAGTCTCCTCCCACATATCCTTAGCTGCCACATCAGAATAATTTTAATCCATGTTCCTAAATACTTCATTTTATCATGTTCCTATAATTATGGATATTGCTGAACCAATTCATACATGGGTTCATAATTTGTTTTAACTTCATTAATTTTGTATCCCGAAAAAGATTTAAAACTGTCTCAAAATGTTCCACAACACTCTCTCTCTTTCTGGTTTTGTCAGGTATAAAATGGTTCAACCAAACATCCTAATAATGAGCAATTTCAACTACCCCACCATTAACTGGGAAAACTACTCATGTACCAACTCGGAATTCATAAACTCCAATGCAGTCGATCAACTTATCCACACCCCAGGGGCAACAATATCCTGGATCTAGTCATTGTTCCACACCTGAAGTCAACACCTCATTGGTCTAGATATCCACATCCTGCCTCCACCCCCCATTAAGAAAACCATAGTAAAAAAATTCTCCAAAGCCAACTTCATGCTTAAGACAGAAGTGGTGAACTTCATGACACCCATGCAGATGGACAATACAGTTACAACTACTGAATCCTACACAATTGCACTTTATAAGCACTTACATGAGTGCATGGATCGTGCTATCCCAAACAGAACCAAGACGCTATCCTCCAAAAAAAGGAAGCCAATGTGGTGGTCCCCTGCTATAAACAAACTGTACAACAGAAGGAAGAAACTCTTGCAAAAGAGAGTAAAATCACATGAGTGGAGGAGCTCCCTGCTCAGCCTCAGTAAGAAGCTACGATCCCTGATAAAATCCTTCAAAGCTAGTTACGAAAACAAAATCGCCACTGATTCTAAAGACAACCACAAAGCAGTCTATAGCTATGTCAAGAATCTCAATGGCAACACTCAGATCTGCTTTGAGTTACAGCACAATGGCACTAAATATACAGACCCGACTGATATTGCCAACATCCTGGCAGATAGGTTCAGTGCTAACCTCACCCCCCTCTCACCCCCTAAAGAGCCCATTTCTATACTGGAAGAATGCAAAGTTCCTGTAATCACGGCTGCACAGATAAAAACCACACTCTCCAAAGCCAAGAACACAGCATCCATGGGACCAGACAACATCCCAGACTGCATTCTACACGAACTACAGAATGAACTGGCACCCCACCTAAGTACCATGTTCAATCATAGCCTCACCTCAAGCTTTGTGCCTGCTGAATGGTGCACAGCAGCGGTTATCCCACTACCGGCCCATTAGCCTGACGAGCCTGGTCTGCAAGGCCATGGAATGTATCATCATGGAACTTATAAACAAAGATACTGGTAATCTCCAAACTCTGGATCCCACCCAGTTTGGGTTTGTAAAAGGCAGATCATGTCTCCTAAACCTGATAGACTTCTTTGAAGCAGTCACTAAAGCCATAGGCAAGGGTAAGGTGGTTCACACAGCGTATCTAGATCTTGCCAAGGCTTTTGACACCATCCCCCACTCTGGAATTATAGATAAACTCACTAAACTAGGTATAAATCCTTATGTCACAAGATGGGTTGCCAACTGGCTCACTGACAGAACCCACACTGTGAAAGTAGCAGACTCCAAATCTGACTTCAGACCAGTGACAAGTGGAGTACCACAGGGCTCAGTCCTGGATCCTCTCCTGTTTGGTATCTACTTCTCTGAAGTACAGGCTAACACAGAAGGTCTTGCAGATGACTGCAAACTAGGAGCCATAATCAAAACTCCTAATGATGTGGACATCCTACAAAAGGGCCTCACTGAGACAGATGCCTGGTGTCAAAGCCATGGCCTCAAGCTCAATGCCAAAAAGTGCATTGTCATCCCCTTTGGTAAAAACTCTGTAACCATGAACTACAACATAGGTGGTAGTATACTTAACACTGAAAGTGTGATAAGAGACCTTGGGACACAGGTGGACAGTAGTCTCTCCTTTGATAATCACATCGCCACAGTAGTCAGGAAATCCTTCTACATGGCACACCTCATCACAAAAGGTTTCTCATCTAGAAAAAAAAGAGGTCATTGTTCCCCTCTACTCATCACTTATTAGACCCATTATAGAGTACAATGCTCCTTTTGGTATGTACCTCACAAGACATCTACAACAACTGGAAGAAATACGTCACAAAGAAGATTAGCAGCCCCAAACAGATGCCATATGCAGAGCGTCTGAAAAAACTCCAGCTTTACTCTGACTCAGAGGTGATCTCTGCCTAACATACAAAGCTATGTCAAACCCAGAGCTGTTGGACATGCTCCACTTAAAGAAATCCCAATCCCTCCGAGCTACATGCTCTAGGGACCTAAACCTTGTCACCACATTAAACAGAACATGCCGAGGGATAGATTCCTGTCCCAGAGACTTCCCATACTCTGGAATAAACTACCAATCTATATCAAACAAAGCTCCTCATTAGCACTCTTCAAGAAAAATCTTGATGATTGGATGGGAAATAGGAAATTCACCCTGGGGATCACCTCTGTGGCTCTGCTCAACAGTGGTACAGGAAAATAATTTTCTTGGGTGACAAAAGCCAGGGTACCTTTTTGGCTAGGCTTGTATAGGCCCCAGGGCCGATAGCCTAGTACCTACCTATGAACCTATAATGTCATCTGCAAATAGAGTCAGCTTTTCTTGACTACCATACCAATTACAGCCTTGAATTTCTGAGTCCCTTATTTTGTTTGCCAGTGGTTCTAAATACAGTGCAAATAACAAAGGGAAGAGGACACCCCTGCCTGGTTCCTCTGTTCAAGTAGAAATTATCAGGGAGGATGCCACCCAATTTAATTTTCACCTCGGATCCCTCATATATTGTCCTAATCAACCTTATATTTTTTTCAGGAAATGCAAATGCTTCCATTGCTCTGCTCATAATGTCCCAGTTTACTCTGTCAAATGCTTTCTCTGCATCAAGACCCACCAACAACAATGGTATTTTCTTACATTCTGCTTCTCTCTGGATTATCAGTGTTCTGTTAATATTGTCACATGTTTGTCTCCCCTCCACAAAACCACATTGATCCCTATCTATCAATGTTGGCATTACTTTTGCCATTCTTTTAGCCATTATAGACATGAAAAGTTCACCATTTTGGTTTAGTACTGAAATTGGCCTGTATGAAGCTGGATCTGATGGATCTTTACCCTCTTTAGATATTACAGCTAGCACTGCTTTCTTCCAGGATGTTGGTACTTTTCCTCCTCTTAAAATACTGTTAAACAAAACCTTCCACATCTTTATCAGTTTTTTTCTCTCCTAGCTTCCAAATTTCCACAGGAATACCATCTATTCCTGGGAACTTTCCTGTAGATTGGTTATACATCTAAATTTTTATCTCATCCCCTCCTATTCTAACCGTTAGTTAATGAGCTTCATCTGCCTCTAACCTTGGCATATTTAACTCTTCCATAAACATTTCCATTTGTATCTTTTCATAATTTTCATATTTCTCTGCTTTATACAGACTTTCATAGAATTTTCAAAATGTTTCTAATACCTCTGCAGCATCTGTTGTTACCTTCCTGGTTATAGGCTCCCTAAGCTTGGTGACAGCTCATTCTGCTTTCTGTTGCTGGAGTCATTGTGCTTAATGTTTTTGTGCTGTAGTGTTGTCAAAAAGCAGTTGCTTAACAGCAGTCTTTCTAGACTTGTGTACATTATCAAGGTAATCCCCTATTTTCTGCTTAGCATTCTGCATTTGCTCCTCCTCTTGTTCTGCGAAATTCTCCCTGTTCTGCAATACTTTTATCATTTGCTAATCCCTCTAAATAATTCTTGCTACTTCTTATCCATAACTCCCTTTTTTACTTCCACCCTATTTCTAAACTCCACATAATTTTATCCAACTCCCTAGCTATATTTTCAGAAGTACTTTCTATCCTCTCGATTAGTTCCTGAATAATTTCCACTATCCATTCCTTAAATTCCTCTCTTTTCAACAGATAGGTGGGAAAGTGCAAATGTCTCATTTTTATTTCATTACCCTGTATTTTTATTCTAGTTATTATTGGCGCACAATCTGAAATACTTATTGGTTGCATATGAAGACCTTCAATTAAATGCACATCTTCCTGTGAAATGTAAATTCTGTCTAGCCTAGCCCAGTTTTTATATCTTGGGAAATAATATGTAAATTCACTCTGAACTCCTTAGTGAATTCACATGCCAAATATTGTCATACATTTCTTCAAAATCTACCCTTTTTAGTTATACTTTCCCTTCTGAGCCCCCAGACACATCTTCACTGCTGCAGTTAAACTCCAGTCCCCACCTGTAAGTAACATTCCTTGGTGAAAACTGATTATTTCTCCCAGAATTTTTTAAGCTCCATTATAGCAGTTTTAGGTGGAACATAAATGCATGCCAGTGTAATCCTCCTCCCTTACAAGTAGCCCCTTCATTGAACAACTTTCAGCAAAGTTATTTTAAAGCTAGGATGCTGTGTTTCAATGGACTGTCATGAGACTGTACTGTACTTTTAGACAGAAGTGCTCTTTCGTCCTGTCAATTTAAAAGTTGTTTAAAGTAATTGAAAAAAAAAATTTTTAAAGAGTATTTATTTTACTTTGTGAGGCTGGTAAAGCATTTCAAGTGCTTTTTACTGTGTTTGTCTAAGGAAAATGACTTTTGAAGAATTTTTTTTTTTACCAGCATAACCATTTGCTACTTGTTTTCTCCAGGAAAGAGACACCACTTTTAGCTTGAACATGGAACAAACTGTCGATCCTAAGATTGGCCTTTCTTCTTTCCACAAAAAGAAAATGTTAAGCAAACAGCTTTTGCCACCACAGCAGGCTAGCAGTTTGCCTGAGTGGCTGACTCTGCTGTGACCATCTGATGTTTTACCTCTGACCACTCATCCTTTATCCTGAAACCCAGAGTGTAGCACCTACAGCCAATTATGGACCAGGGGTTAGCCACATGCTCTGTGACTGTTGAGGTCCCCTCACTGGGCAGGAGAGAGACATTGTTATGGCTTCTGGGAGAGGGAACAGGAAAGGCTTCTTTCTGTTTTGCCAGAATGTTGTGCCCATGCCTAGGGAAGGTGCTGCTACTGCCACTATTAACACTGTTGGACCCATTATTCGTGTCAAAAAGAAGCAGAAGACTCAGCATATATTTAATCCTCCTCAAATTTCCTTTATACAGGAATAATTTGCTTGGTCTGGTTCCAGATTTAATTCAGGTTATTGATCCCTGAGAAGGTAGTTTCTGATAAAAAGTGGAATACTTCCTTTCCAGAAGAGATTCAAGATTCTGATTCTCAACAGGAGGAAGAAGGGACAGATACAGTGTTTTCTCCTCAAATTTCTGATTCAGAATCAAAGGAGAGCTCAGTTTATGATTCTCTCTGTGGGGGATTCTCTTTTCCTCAGACTTCATCTAGAATGTGCCAGTGTTTTCAATGGGAGAAGAATGACATTTCTCAATCTCTCAGAAAATAGAATGAGCTGTTACAGAAAGAATTTTCAGAACCTGCATCCATTTCTCCAGTTTGTCTGCTTTGGAGGATGTATGTGTGTTACTACCTGCAATTGTTCTGACAGCCAGCTTGCCCCTAAAAAGGCAGATAGGACGTATAAAGTTTCTCAGTCTTTGAAGTTTTTATACACTAATCCCAAACCTGATCCAGCAGCTATAGCTTTAGTTAACCCTTCTGCTGCTTAACACTTAGTTAATTCCAATCCAACTCTTTCTGATAAGGATGAAAAAACTATTAATAAGTATGGGAAAAGTGTATTATTCTGCATCTTTGATTTTCAAAATATTAAATTGTCAAATCACATGTTAAGGTTTGTACTGACGTATTGTGAAAGTATGTGGAATGTTTTGTCTACAATTTCTCCTTGTGAGGAAAACTCTACTTAAAAATGTACTTTTATTGCTCAAGTCACTAATCATTGAATACAGTGTGTATGTATATGGCTCTGTTGATGTTTTTCGAAAGGCTATAGCCACTGGTACTGTTTTGAGGAGGTTTGCATGGCCACATTCTCAGAACCTCTCAGATGTTGTTAAAAATGAGATTTTAAATTATCCTTTGGATAGAGATTTAGTTTTTGACCCTTCAAAGAGACAACTCAGATACTGTCTTAACAGCACTAAATTTTTCAGATCATTGGATCAGTTGTTCATTTCTTGTGAAGGTAAGAAGGAGGAGCAACCTGTGTCAAAACACACTATTTTAAAATGGTTGTCTAAGGCTGTTACCTTTTGGTATACTCACCACAACAAAATTATTCCAGGCAGGGTCAAGACACACTCTTTCAGAGTCTTGGTTTCATCTATGACTAAATCTGGAAAGGGTTGGATTCCAGAAATATTCTAGAAGCAACAACTTAGTCTTCTGTACATACTTTTTACAAAGCACTATTAGCTTGATTCCTTCTGTAGGTCTAGATCAGGCTTTGCAGGGACAGTTCTCCAAGGGTTTCTGGACTCTTCTCCTTCCACCTCCCAAATCTAGAAATCTAGGGTAATCTACTTGTATAACTAAGGATAATGCAGCAGAGATCAATATGATGAACATAGTACAGTTATGTAAGTAAACCTAGCATAACGGCAGATATTTGAATGTTCATTGCTGCAATAGCCACTCCTTCCCTCCATTCCCCCTTGATTGTTTGGTATGTTGTTTATGCCAGTGTGTGTTTATTTATATTATACAACGACTCCCCATTAATATTCAAAAACGTGCATGCTGATTGGTCAGCGTGCACGTTGTAAATCAGAGTTATAATAATAGAAAAAGGTCCGGTCGCCCGGACTTTTTCCATTACTATAACTCTTTTTTTTAGAGCAACGGAGAACGCAAGATCTCCGTTGCTTCACACTGTCCTGCTATGTTAAAGGAGTTTAACATAGTGAGACAGCTTTAAAAAAAGCAACGGAGATTTTGCTTTCTCCGTTGCTTTTTTCAAAATTCGCTATGTTAAACTCCTTTAACATAGCGAGACAGTTTGTAAAAAGCAACGGAGATCTTGCTTTCTCCGTTGCTTTTTTTAAAGCTGTCTCGCTATGTTAAACCCATTTAACATAGCAGAACAGTTTTTAAAAAGCAAGGGAGATCTTGCTTTCTCCGTTGCTTTTGCCCACAGCTCTGATGTACTACATAGGCATATGCATGCGAGGAACATCAGAACAGCCGCAGAATACCAGACAGCTGCGGAAGGGCAGCAAGGAGGCATTATACAATGCCATTATTTAAGAAAAGTAATTATTTTTTTTCTTAAATAATGTCATTGTATAATAGCAATAATCCATGCCTGGGTGTGGTTAATGCTAGATTTACCCACGGTTGGCTTTCTTTGGCCACTCAGGCTTCGCCCTCGTGACCAAACCACACCAACCGTGGGTAAATCTAGCATTACCACACCCTGGCATGGGTTATTGCTATAATATTTCATCCTAGCATTGTCCTTTCAGAGCCTAACCTCTCTGTCTCTGTTGACAGGAAAGCTCTGAAGGGCTTTGCACCTGAACCTGTCTTTTACTCAGCTCACCTTGTGTTGCTTAGCAGTTTGAGTGCATGGAAAGCGCCCTGAAGCTTTGGAAGCTGGCCAACTGATATATCCTTGGCAGGATATAACCCATATAAGGCTATTGCAGACTTGATCATTCGAACATCTGTTGTTATGGTACTTTATTTACACAAGTGTACTTTCCTCTTAAACTGGCACTTCCTTTAATGCAAAAGGAGAATGTGTGGTGCACAGGGAAGGAGCCAAAGCTTTGTAGACTTGCCAGATATATGTTTATTCTGTTGGAGAAGTCTCATTGATGAGAAATGTTGCAACAGTGAACTATTCAAACATCTGCTGTTATGCTCTACCTCAAAGTCATAACTTGATGCTAATGACATCAGATGATTTATAAGCATACCTGTAATTTAAATCATTAGTTTGCAGTAGGATATATATTACTTCTCTTTTCTATTGTCCATACATTTTCATGGATTATTTTATTTGTGTTTCTGTGCAGTACTATTTTGAAGTGTCTTTATGTTTGTTTTTCTTTTGTATTTTAGAACATGTTTTATGTGAAATCTCTCAGGATAGGCACTACAAATACAATTATTTTGAAACATATAAATAGTACTTCGGTTTAAGAAAGCTTTGCATTGTCATACTGGTAATTTGCTATATACATGTATGTTAATATTTTCACTTAGATGTCTCAACATTTTAAGTATGCATCAAAGGGGTTTATTAACATGAGATAAAGGCCTAACCTGGATAGTACAATACAGGGTGTGGCCAAATGAGAAAAGTCATTCACAATCCATGTGTGGGTTAAGTGTTTGAAAAAATATGCCATTTTCAATTGTAGTACTTTTATCTAAGATGCTGGATAGAGGGGAAATTCCCATTGGAAGGATTTTTTTATCAAAAGCAAACATTCTGCATTATCTGCTTCATAAATTGCAACGGTGTTGAATGACTGATATCTACTGTTGTATTAATGATGAATAGTAATACATTTTGATTTAACAATTATCGCTTGCGTCTAGGTGAAAGCACGATCTCACCTCCTATTATATTAAAAGAAAATGAAAATGTTAAGACAGCTACTCTTCAGGTCCAACCTAAAGAATATCGCAGTGGTAAAGACAATTCTGAAGAATTAATGCTTATAAGCACAGCCTCAGAAAGCATGTCATCTGTTAAATCAGAAGACTTTGCTCAGGCATCTGATGAAGGTGTGGGAATTGGCCCATCCATCCCTTCATCTGAAAAGACAACTGAAAATGGGCTGCGTGATATAGATCCTGAAGTTCATAACTCCGATACAGAAGAGGATATTCCAGACGATGTTGTCAGCAGCAGGTCTGAAGAATTTGATGTTAAAATACAGCTTAACCACAACACAGATAAAGGGATCAGTAGCATGTTTATTAAGTCTATAGAAAAATATGCAAAAGAAAAACCCAGGTATACTTTACCAACATTAAACAATAAAGTAACAGTGGACTATGCGGCCTTTAATGGTGGTTCAGATAAAGTAAATTCACTTCAGTGTGATGAGAGTGACAGAGTTAACAATTCTACACTATGCATAAATAAACCAGTGATTAGGCATGATTCTAAGTTAAAAGAATTGCACAATTTATCTAACCCTTCATCATATCTTGAGACTCACCTTGTGTATGTTTCAAGAAATGGCCAAGAAATGACAGAGACTGACACAAACCAGGAACATTCAGAAATACATGCACCTAAATTGGTTCTAGTGAAAGACAATTCACTTTGCCAAGATTATCTTTCATCAGGTGACATAAAAAAGAAAAGAAAAGAAATTAATTCTGAAATGAAGCTGTTCCACAATGTAAACACCAGTTCACATGAGATATTACCCGAAATGCTTATTTCCTTTGACAGTGACTTTTGTGTTAGTAACACAAATTTTGTTCAGCAGAATGAAGTGGAAGTTACGGCTGATACAGCATACAGTTGCAGATTGACTCCTATGTTATCAGATCAAAACAAAATGTCATTTAATTCATTGCCTCTGATCATACAGACAGATTTACAGCCCAACTCACCAGATGAGAAACTTACGCCTTCAATGAACTGTTCTAAAAGCAAGCAGGAATCATTCAGTTTTAAATTCTCACAGGCAATGGTTGACCCATCTGTTGTTACAGATATACCTGGTCATTTAGAAAATGCAGGTATAGCTGAACAGGTGGGCAGCATAAGTAATATATTAAAAGCTCCAAAGAGTCCAAAATCATTAACATCTAATGGAACTTGTTCATCCTTTGTTGTTCATGAGGAAACCATACAAAAGCCTGATGAATACTCACATGAGGAAAAATATATTTATGAAAATTATCTGCTAGCAAAAAGTAATTATTTTACATCAAAAGACTATTTCAATGAAACAAACAGTTACGGTGTAGAAAGCAATGAACAGTTTCAAACTACAGTGACATTCTCCACACCTGAAGAGGAGTTAATATTAGGAAATCCATTACCAGAGGAGGAAGCAGTTTCCTACTCTGGTGATAATATATTTCCTTCATTTGAAAAAGTTATGGAGCAGGCAAATGAAAAATTACTGCCTGAAGTTTCCATATTAAGAAGTGAGAAAATCTTTTCACTTGAAATAGATTACCTTCCTTCACTGCCTGCAGAGTTTCTGTCTGGAAATGATATGTTGCCGATTTCGAATAAGGATGATTTGTCAGTAGAAAGTAAATTACCATCATTATCAGACAGCAAAATTCTCAAAGAACTGTTCATGCAAACTGAGAACGTATGGACTGTAGGAAAGGATACAACCTTATGTCCACCAAATAATATAACAACTGATGTATTTTGCTTTCAAGAAAACAACAATTCTGGTAAATCCTGTACTGAGAAATATTCAGAAGTAGTAGACATGAATGACAAATGTGATTCTGAAGATTATGGCAAAGACCTTAACATGGAAACTTCATACTGTTTTACAGAACCTTTTACACAGTTTGAAGCAGGCAATGAAAACCGATATGAAACAGAATCATTGCATAAAAAGAGAGCGGAAAACACTGCAGAACTGTCTGTTGATCCACTGGATTCTTTTAACATTGGAGACAGAGTGATAGCAAAACACAGTCATACAGGTACCTTGATGTTTAAAGGGCCTACCAAGTTTGCCAGCGGGTGTTGGGCTGGAGTGGCACTGGATAGGCCTGAAGGTGACAATAATGGAACATATCATGGAGTCAAGTATTTTGAATGCAGACATCTATGTGGCATTTTTGTTTTGCCTGAAGAGTTGACCCACCTCCTCGAGGACTCAGACATACATACATTTAGTAATAATTACAATGATGGTGATGACTCACATTTTGATAGATTCTTTGAAAAGGACAGCAGAAATGATAACTATGGTGACAATGATGATAATGATGATGAAGAACATAAAGAAGAACCATTATATAAAAATGAACCAGATACAAATTATACCAGTGCTATGAACTGTCCGTCACTGACAGAAGATATATGCTGGCCAAAGAAGTTTATATGGGAAGATCATTCTCAATATAATAAAATTACATTATGCAGTACGGAGAAGGGAATTGATGAAGAATCTATTTGTGACAGTGTGTCAATAGTTTCAGAAGGCAGTTCTTCTGAATCTGATCTGCAACAGATAATCAATATGGCAGCAAAAGCTGTAGAACTGTTTTCAGGAGAACTGCCTGAACTAAATAACCTAACAGTTAAATACCAAGAAAAAGAATTTACAGAGAACAACAACACAATGTTGGCACGAGAAAAAGATATTAACAAGCAGACTGAAGATACATGCAACATGCTTATATCAAGGCTTTTATTTGATGCTACATTCGAACTTTCCATAATAGCAAAACAGAAGAAGAGTAAGAATCACGATACAGAAAACAGAAAACAGCCTGAACTAAAGCATGCATTAACAGTTAAACATCATGGCAAAGATTTTACAAGCAGCAATACTACAATGTTGAAACAAGAAAAAGACATGCACAAGCTAACTGAAGATATGAGTGACATGCTTGTCACAAACATTTTATATAACACTATATTTGAATTTTCTAAGATAACTAGAGAGAGGGGTAAGATTGAAAATATAGAAAACTACCCTGACATTCCACAGAAAGGAACTATAACAGAATGGCTCGAAAAAAATGAAGTGCAAAATGTGTCCACCTCGTTGCATGAAGCATCCATTCCACTTCAGATAAACCACTATACATTTGACGAACCTTATAAAAATGCAGGGCTATGCTTCTATAGTCATGACCTAGAGCTCATACCAGAAACTCTTCTGACAACATGTATAGGTGATGCCTTAAATGTGTATAAGAATATAAAACAGCAAAGAGAAGTACTTGAAAAAGAGCCAGGACAAACTTGTGCTGCCATATCCCACCAAATCATGCCAGTAAGTACTTATTATTTTATAATGGGTTCCTAACATAGCATGCTGAATTGTTTCCTGTATGATTTGCAGTTAAAATTATATGTCAATGATAAGTATAAAATAAATATGATGCAATTAATTGTTACTGCCAGTATAGGTTACACGTAATGCAACATGGTTAACACATTACACTACGAAGTCACTAAATTGATATAAAATGCATGTCTAACAACATAAAAAATAAATGTGTGTGTGTATATGCATATGTGCAAAGATGCAATGGGAAAGTGAAAAATTAAGATGGTTGGAATGGTGGAGCAGGAAGAGGAGTTATACAATTGGTTTCGTCTGTACCATTATGTCTTAGCATCCCTTTTCAGTTTACTATCAATATTGCAAAAGGCAAACTTTTTCCGTTCACAATATCGAAGTAAGCCATCGAATCTGGAATCCCAACTGCTTCACAATGTCGACCCAAATGATTGAGACATTTGAGTCGACACTGTCACCGAAAACATCATGTGATAACCCTATAGGAGGTGATGTAAATCAAACTCTTATACGACATATCACATTTTTGCAGGGGGGCAAGGCCCCCTGTTATTAATATATTACATCTCCGAGATCGCAGTACAGTGGGAATATGGATGAATCTCCAATCCCCACTGTACAGCGATCTCCGCACATAGAGTTGAACACACTTAAGAGAATGCACTACTGCATTCCATTAAGTGTGTTCAGCTATCCCATACATTTTTCATTTTGTGCACGACATTCTGGTTTTTGGAAGCATACCTGCAGACAAAATGTAGTTCACACAAATGATAGCAAACTTCCCTTTTAATATATTAATCAATTCATACTTGATGCAGACTCTGCCTCAGATGTCTCAGCTGACATAAATTCCATTTTTGTATTTTCATTGCAGTTTTACTAAAAACTTCCCCAGCAGCATGCTCAATGAAGAGGGGCAAAAATGAAGGCTTTCCTGAGGTTGATCTGTGTTCTGGTCATTTCAGGGAAAAAAATCATTAAAGGGGATTGTTGCAATCCTTACCAGTTTTGCGAAAGATAAAATCACAGTCTTTGTCTGGTTGGTGAGAAATGTATTCCTTTGCGACATGTCTAGTACTTCCTGTAGATACATTTTGTCTTTGCTTGAATGAGATCTGATTTCTTTCTATGCATTAACTGTGACCTGTAGTATGTCTAGAAAATGAATCATCACGTTGAAACTATATTCTGAATGTTCTCTGCAGTATTCTTTTAAAAGAAGGATATCTCAGTAAAGTTATAATTTAATTCATTTCGGTCTCACATATACTATGGCTTGGGATAGCCACTTAGTGAACCTTCCAGGAACCGCTGCAAGTCCAGTTGCAAGAGCTGACAATTGAAAGTTCTGATTACTTCCCTAAAACATGAGAAGTGTCCTGTGACCTGATAAAGTAGGATTAGGATGTGACAGCAGGCATCATTCAGCTATGAGGTAACTGTTTTTGTTGATGAAAGAGACCTGGAAGAAGTGACTGAAGTCTGACTGAGGTAACTGATCCTTGAAATGTGACATCCTCTGAAAATACCTGTTCCTGTGCTGTATAAGGTCTTTCTCTGTAACCTTTGACACCACAGGCAGAAAGCTAAAAGCTACCTCTTATTCTGTGAAGGGAAAGCTTTTGAACATCGCTTGTGTTAATTGAAAAATATCAGAGTGCATGTAATAATGTGCACAAAACCTCTTTTTTTTTGCTTTCTATTCTCTGAAAAGGTAAACTGCTTCAGACCCTAACAGTACCCTAACTGAAAAAGGAAATATCCTAAATGTCACAATTACTTTTTTAGGATATTTTCCATTTAACTAAAGCCTTCCTCCTCAGCATTACTGATTATACAAATAGATCTTATAAAGAAATGCTTGGCATGGTAGTGTTCCAATTGTTTGTGTAAGTAGCATAATTGTGACCCGCACACTTAAGAGATGAAGAAATATCCTGTGATCCATTAAGCTGCTACCAATATATGCAACTCTGCATGAAATGCAGGAGAAGGCTATTCTGGGTATATTGCAGGTACTGAGAAGAGCATCCTTGGTCAGTGTGATCATGCCCATTCCTGTCCACTGTATTAGAAACCCAAAACATTTAGACAACTTTAAAAAAAAGACCCTAACAGCATATGAGAGGAACTTATGCCAGTCTGAGGTATAACAACCTTAAATTTAGAATATATAGTTAGCAGAGATATTGGTGAAATGCATTTCAGTAGTTTAGTGGGTACAAAGATTTAACCCCCCCCCCCCCAAACATTTTTAAGCAAGTTGCAATGAGTTTTGTAATTTGCTGTATTGGAATCTGAATCCTGACTGATTTTTTACAGTTGAGAGATCAGACTTGCACTTCTGAAAATAAGTCTGCATGGTATGCATTTTTTATGCATTTGTTTAATAAACCTAATACATTTTACAGTCAAAATCTTCAGATTAACCACTTACACTGTGACTGATTATTCATATCAGCCTGTTAGAGACCATAAAATAAAACAATTTAAATGTCTAATAGCCATACTGTTAGATTAATCTTTATTAGCAAGTACCATATAAAATGACATCTTTGGTAGTAGGATTAGTTGCTTCTAAGAGTAACATTTTTTATAACTTGGTACATCAGCTATATTTATTTGATTCAGGTCAGGAGAGAGTGTTTTGAACTACTGTTACACAGTTCTGACCAAGTCTAATTTCCATAACACAGGAGAATGATACCTGTTTTACAAAATATAACTTTAAGGCCTTCCGATTTGTCATCTAGATAAGGAATTACTGAAGAGAGAGAAATGTCGTGCAGCTATCTGTCCTTGTGGGAAATTTATGCCCAGCAAAGTTCTCTTTCCAAGGTGAGAATGAAAGTCAAACTCTATGAAGTAAATACCTTAACCATTATACCAAACCCCAACTAACAGGTTCATAGGCTAATAAACACAGGGGGCTTTTTCATCCTAGCCATGCATCCTAGGTGAGAATCAAACCCTGTACCTTATGTCTGAGTGGTAAACACCTAGGATGTTTAGATCTGTGTCAGTTTTGATTTTCATTATTATTTTTCAGATATATTTTTGGCACCCACCTTTGCCACTGCAGGTGTTATATAGTAGTGAGGAGAGAATTATTTTTCTTTATACAAGGGAACTGCCCTTCTCCAGGGATATAACAATGTTCTACAAGTATCCCATGATGTTCTGGTGTGTGTGACACCACATAACATTTATGTTTCCATCCTAATACTGTTAAAGCACGTGCATTATGGCCTTCACCATCCAACTTGCCCTGTATGGTTCCCTAACAGTAGTAAATACCCTCCTACCATACCCTCAGGAAGGACAAGCTAGTGTCAGACATTTAAGCCAACTTCACCTCCTCTGCATGTCTAATGTCATCTGGACAAGTGGGATAATGAGATATATCAAATGTATGGCAAGCCTTAGAACTTGAAAACAAGTTTTATTTAAAGAAAAGTTTAAAAAGTCAGAGTGCTTAAAAATACGACACCAAACTAGATAACCGTAACGCCCTCATTTATTTATTTATTTTGTTTACAGTTACCATGGACTTATACAAAGGATGTGATGACAACACATACTTGAATTAAAGTACACGATATTTTATTGTTGCTATACAAGCATAATGAAAAAAAATCACCATTTTACCAGCATTATAAGGTCCTAACAACTTACTTAAATGTTAGCATTTACAACAACAGTACCTAGCTTAACTACTTAAGTGGATACAGTTGTACTAAAAACACTGTATTACTGAACATAAAAAGTGCAGAATGAATTTTATATCACAGATGATTTTCTGTCTATGCAATTTGTCAAATAAAGAAAAATCAGAGTTATCATTAACAAAAAAACTCGAGCCCTTAAAACTACTTGTGAACATGAGAGATGAACATGCACATCTAAGAGTTGTGTTTGTGTTATATAAAATATTGGTCTTATTTTCTGATTTACTAATGAGATAAAAACATAAAAGGCATTTTTCACATTTCTTAAACATATTTTGTTTTTTGCATCTATCTTCACAAAAAAATAAAAAATAGAAAATGCAAAAATTGTAAAGGTACACAACCACACGATGGTAAAGATGGGGTGACAAATTGGATATTTACTCCTTTTGGGCAGTAAAGTTACATTTTTGGTTTTTGCAGTTAAAGACATAGGAACTCTAGTTCTCATTCAGGTACATTAAAGGCTGACCTAGACAGTTATGGTGTATGGAACATATCTATCACTATGATAAATTAGTGCAAAGATGAATTTGTGTACAGTATTTGTAGAGACAGTCATGGTTGCTGTTGAATGCACTAAAAGCTATTTTTTATACTTTATATGTATTTACAAAGGTACCAGGCATAATCCAAGATGATCACATGAAGACGGAGTCATCATCGCTCATTAAGGAATACAGGAATAGCAAACAAGTATATATTCTAGACCAGTGGTACTCTGCTCCCTTAACAAAGTCCACAGAGACACTCTTTGTCATTCCACATAATATTTGTGATATTAAGAAGTTAATCGAAGCCGCTGTAGACACAATATGGTCTCATCATAATAAGCTTTCAAGTGGTGTGATAACTGGTGCAGTGGAAGGATTTGTAATTACTGACACAGATGAAAACTTGGATGAAGAAAGCACAAACATGTACAAACAGGTACTTTTAAATGGACTACTACTTTTATAGAAAACAGTACAATGAATATGTATTGGCTAGGCTTCTAATTTTAAATAAAGGTTTTTCAGTTGCACAGTTGACATTATAAATTTGACAAGGATGACCTAGTCTTAGACCGAAGCTCTAAGATAATGTCTCATTTCTGTTATCATTCACCACCCTTACATGATTTGTCTTTTCCTACAGTGTATGCAGCATTGTGAGTGCAGTGAAAATGAACCGAGTATGGTGTCTGTGGTGTATAATGTTTCTAACTGAAATGGCTTCATTTTGTTGTTTTTCATTTGTATAAATGTAAGATTGCCTATGTCATTTGAGGTAATTTAATAAAGATGTTTATTACAAAAAAAAGTATCAACAAACATCACTATTTGTTATTGCTGGTCACAACTGGTCTGTGTAGTTAAGTTTTCATTTATCAGCACATTTAATTCTTTTACAAAAGAATGTCTTTTAAGTATATAAACATATGACCCTTCATAACGCATCTTCTTGGTCCTAGGTATTTTACAACTCAAATACTAAGTCTGGTCATATGTTTACAACAGATTTCAGTTACTTTACTTGAGTGTATTGTTCATAGATTCATAGGTGATTGCTAGGCTAACAACCTGTGGGGGCCCTTTTTAAGACTAGCTTCACTTCCCAAATATATACTTGGCAGGTTGATGCTCTATATTCCTTTTACAGAGATATATGCAGACTTGGGCATGGGTGGTCAAGCATTTATAGGGTGTCTTTATCTATTACAGACATAGATGCCAGACCAGTCATAAATTTCCAATTACACATCCACCAATCTAAGTTACACTTAAATTGGGTTAGGGAAGAGCTGTGCTTGACATGGATGGGAACCCTGTTCCAGAGAAGGAGTAGTCTTTGAGGCATATATCTGTCCCTTCCCTCCTGCATGTCTTGTTTACATTGCAGATGTGGTTTAGGACTCTAGATCGGGTAATTGTGATGCTATTAGTTTTGCTGGTGTGCAACATGTCCATCAGAGTAGGATCAAAGGATACTTTGCAGGCAAGGCATAGATCACCTCTCAGAAGACTGTAGTATGCAGAGTTTAGAGACAGGGCTTTGAGGCAGTATGTGTAGGATACATTGTTTATGCCCTGTATTCTTTTTGTGAGGAACCTCTGTGAATGCTTCAGTTATTATGTATACCTGGTCAGGTGCATACAAAACAGTGCATTGTATTCAATGATTGGTCTGATGAGGGTTGAGTACAGCAGACTAATGACATCCTTGGACCTAGACGATATACCCTTCTTGCAAGTTGCATAATATAGAATGATTTCTTTACATCATAGATGGTCAAAGGCCATATTGCTGTTTACATGCATTCCCAGATCTTTGACCACTGGGTCTACTCTTAAGGGTGTATTGTCAATGTAGTAGTTCCGTGGGTAGCCTTATTCCCAAAGGATATTATTATGCATTTCTTGGCACTGGGTTTTATACCATGGCTCTTGCACTAGTTATTTGTCTGTGTCAAGACTTCTTAGAAGGAATTTCTGTCACTGGGGGATTCTGTGACTGAACCAGGTCTGCAATCATCTGCAAACCTGGTCAGCTGGGATGCCCTTGACATTGTCCTTGAGCTCAGAGAAATAGATGCCAAAAAGAAGCATGCCCCAGTATTGAGTCATAAGAGAGTCTGCTAGTGACTGGCCTCTTTGTGGAGGTAGTTTCTCCTATCCTAACTTCTTGGTTCCTATCTGTGAGTCAGCTGACTATCCAGCAGGTGACATAAGGGTTTATACCTAATTGTGTGAGTTTATCAACAATGTCTGAGTGGGATATTGTGTTGAAAGTTTTGGCCAGATCAAGGTAGGCAATATGCACTGTTTTTCCCTCATCTATTGATTTGGTGACCTTCTCAAAGATGTTCACCAAGTTGAGTAGGTATTTCCTGCCTTTGATGAAATCAAACTGCTTCCTGTGCCATTATTATTTCCATGGTAACTCATTCCATGGCCTTGCATATGAGAGTAGTTAGACTTATGGAGCTATAGTTACCCATGTCTATAGGTGGCCCTTCTGTTTGCAGGGGGATGACAGTTGTAGTCCTCAGTTCACTTGGCACAAAGCCTGTCTGGATGCTGTGGTTAAATTGTGATACTAGTGGTCCTGATAGGTCGTGTTTCATACTACTAAGAAGGCATTCTGGGAAATTATTGGGGTCCACTGATTCAGTGTTCTTGGCCTTGGAGCATGCATTGAGAACCTGTTCTTTAGGGATAGTTGGGGATATTATGGTTGAGGGTATATCCTGAGGAGTATGTGGGAGAGGAGAATAAAACTGGAACTAAATTTATAAACCAGTAGATTTGCTGTATCTTCTGGCCCATTATAGGTGGCTTCATTTGCAATTAGTTTGGCACATTGCTGTGTATTGCCTTTGAAATTGCAGACATAGCTGAAGAAAGCTTTGTGATTGTCTTTAGCATGGGAAGCTGTTTTTACTTGAAACCTAGCTTTGGTAGACTTGATTAGCCACCTAACTTGCTTGTTTAAATTGATGAGGGAGTTTTTACCTTGCTGGACATTACACTTCCTAAGTTTTGCCATGATTTTCTTTCTTTTGGTATACAGACTATTGATACTAGGATTCCACCAGGGTGAGTTGCATATTGAGTTTGTGCGATTTTCTGGGTGGGTACCAGCTCCCTCAATGCAGCTATTAACATGACTGTGCAGTGTTTCTGTGAGCAGTTCCACATAGGCAGCAGTGATCTCAGAGTTTGGGGGATTTGGAATTTTGCCATGGTGTCATTTAATAAGACGTTTGCCTTAGAATAATTCTTATATGTACCAGGGTTTACTTGGGTCCCGTATTTTATTTTTATTTCAGAGGAGACATCTTTATGGTCTAGCCTGACCAGTGAAGACATTACATTGGGGGCAGGGGAGGGGGGTGCAGCATTTTCCCATGTTGGAGGACCAGGTGAAGGATGTTTGTACTCCTAGTGGGCATATAGATTTCTCTGGACCTGCATATTTGTGGTTCTGCATGACTCCCAGTTAACAGTGGAATAGTTAGTTATCCATGAATACGGTGTTGACATTGAATGGGAGGTGTCACCAGTACATGTAAGTACTAGCTATGGGTTTCCTGGGTCATAGAGGAGGACCTGTGGTTTGCAAGGAAATGGCATAGGATTTTGCCTATAGTAATTTTGAAGGGAAGAAACACGCATGCATCATGCTGTTTGATGAGGTTTGTGGTATATTTATTTTTACTATCCCAGTGGTATATTTATTTTTTATGAAAATTGAGACACCTCCACCTTTTGTTTCTTATTGTGCAGTAACTGGTCTAAATGTGAAAGGCATTTTGTGGTTCTAAACCTTGCCTCAGTAATTGCACAGATCTCTGTATTCTCCAGGGTAAGGAGATCTTGTAGGGAGTGGAGTTTCTTGTTAAAACTCAACCAGTAACACCTTCAGGTATTCTTGGGTTGGTTCTGCTGAGGTTTAACAGGTGCTTCATGCCTTAAAAAAGGCACTGTAGGAGTAGACAAGGTTTGAGCCAATATTCCAAAGTCCAGATGAGATAGGTGCAGAGCATCAATGGCAAAGCAGCGTGATCTGTCAGCCTTATCCTCCTAGGATGACAGATGTTGTAACCCCTTCAAATTAAACCAAAATCTAAGCCAGTTATTAAAATCAGTTATTTTCTGTTCATATTGTGGCATCATCCTTGGAGAAGTTAGAACGCTGCTCGATGCTAAGCTCCTATTTGCCTGGGATACACACTCCAAGAGGTGCAGCATGTCTCTGCCCATATAATCCAGAGAGGGTATATCTCAATTTACATCCACATGGACTGTGACAGAGTCATACTGGTACCTGTGGTTCAACAACATGTTGGTGTGCGTGTGTGACCTGGCAGATCCTAGCCCCTTGATAGACAAATCAACCTGATGTTCTCTCTTTACTCAGCCAGCTGACTAGGACATCCAAGTATCTCAGAATGGAGTCTCCTATAACCAAAATATTAGGTTGTATGGTGCTTTGCCTTATGGGCTTTGAAGTTGAGATGCTGTGAGATATGGCTGTGTGTGTCATGGTGGGTGGTGTTTTGTGGAGTTCTTTTGAGGTTGCTGATGAAACTCATTGTGAGTGCAACATCTGGGAGAACTTTTTGGTTTTGGAAGAATACATTTAAGAGCCTCAGCATATGTGGGTCCATGTGTCTGTTCCACATTGTGTGGTAGGTGTAGTGTGTGTTTCTAAGAACCTGTTTGGTATTATAAGTGCTTCTGTGCAAGAGCTTTGCCTCCAATGACATTATGTAACTACATCTCTCACATACAGTATCAGTTTGTTTAAGAATTAAGTGTTTGCTAGTAAGCATGAGACAATTGCTATGTGGCCTTAAGACACCCACATCCACCAATTGCTATGTGGCCTTAAGACACCCACATTCACCAATTGCTATGTTGCCTAAAGACACCCAAATCCACCAATTGCTATGTTGCCTTAAGACACCCACATCCACCAATTGCTATGTTGCCTTAAGACACCCACATCCACCAACTGCTATGTTGCCTTAAGACACCCACATCCACCAATTGTTATGTTGCCTTAAGACACCCACATCCACCAATTGCTATGTTGCCTTAAGACACCCACATCCACCAATTGCTATGTTGCCTTAAGACATCCACATCCACCAACTGCTATGTTGCCTTAAGGCACCCACATCCACCAATTGTTATATTGCCTTAAGACACCCACATCCACCAATTTCTATGTTGCCTTAAGACACCCACATCCAATTGTTATGTTGCCTTAAGACACCCACATCCACCAATTGCTATGTTGCCTTAAGACACCCATATCCACCAATTGCTATGTTGCCTTAAGACACCCACATCAACCAATTGTTATGTTGCCTTAAGACACCCACATCCACCAATTGCTATGTTGCCTTAAGACACCCACATCCACCAATTGTTATGTTGCCTTAAGACACCCACATCCACCAATTGCTATGTTGCCTTAAGACACCCACATCCACCAATTTTTATGTTGCCTTAAGACACCCACATCCACTAAAATGGCTATAGAGATAGGATATACTCTGGCATTTTCAGAGAATATAGATATGGAAATTCCTTGTTTTATAATGTATTACTATATTAGCAAAAAATCTGAATATAACTAAGTTCTATTTTGTACCTCCCAACAATGCTTTCTCACTTGAAATCATTTCACAGACGGGAAACATGCTGATGGTTCTCCAAGCATCTTTTTACCTAAGTAATGTTGTTGTTATTAATTCCAGCCTTCAGCAATGTCAGAGCATTTCCTGATGCAGTATCGTATGAAATGCTTTGTTGTAGTTAGTAGTCACACTATTTAGAAACTACATGCTGCAAGATGTATTCTGATCACCTCAGACACAAAACTCGCAGCACAAGCATGAACAGCTTACCAGCACTGTAATTATATTAAGTACAGAAGATAACTGCACTGCATAAAAGAATACTTGCGTCATTTCACCAGGATTGTACAGAATGCAGAGCAGCACATGATTTGCATGAAAGGCTTCATATGCTTATGCTTTACCTAAAAATTGCTGTAGGGCAAGGTCCAAATAGCAATGCTGCAGGAGACAGGCACAGTTGGAAAGAACTGAGCATGTGAATTTGATAAAGAAAGGATTTTAGGATGTATATTTGGCAAATTCGAAGAATAAGGAAAGAAGAGTACTTATATTAATTGCTAGAGAAGCTCCAATAGTGATGGAAAAGGATAAAAAAGATAATGGTAGATTTGTAGTAGTAAGGGGCTACTGGCAAGGGAGGGGAATTATACTAGCATGTATTTATATTCCAACTAAAACTGCTGTTATGGAGATTAAAAACATTTTGTGAGAAATAATCAGTTTTCAGCAGGGAATATTACATAGATGAGAACTGAAATTTGATTTGCAACAATCAAGATGTATCTCAGCAGCCTAAAAGGGAAAATATAATAAAAGAGGGTTGATTTCTGAAGAAATATATGAACATATTTGGTAAGGAAGACACAAATTCTATATTAGGAACTAGGAGAGAATGTGCATATTATTCCCTAAGGTACAATAATTGGACAAGACTAGGCAGAAATTATATTTCACAGGAATATATGAATTTAACTGAAAACTTTGACACACATCCAATAACTCTTTCAGGACAAGCACCAGTAATTACTAAGATAAAAATGCAGGGCAATGAAGTAAAGATGAGACACTGGCACGCCCTCACCTACTTGTTAAAAAGAGAGGAATTTAAGGAATGGGTAGTGGAATTTTAAGGAATGGGTTATGGAAATTATCTGGGAGTTATCAGGGAATATAGAAAGTACTCCAGAAGTTATAACTAATGAGTGGGATAAAATTAAAGTGGAGTTTAAAAACAGGGTAGAAATAAAAGAAAAAGAGATCTGGTTAAGTAATGAGATTTAGAGGGGCTGACCAAGGTTAAAGTATTACAGAATAAGGGGAATCCACAGAACAAGAAGAGGTACAAATGCAGAGTGCTAAAGAGAAAATAGGGGAATACCTGGATAGTATGCATGAGTCTAGAAAAATTACTGATAAGCAACTCTTTTTTGATAATAACGTCAGAGCACAAAAGCTTTTGGCAAAGCAACTTAGGCAACCAAAAGTAGAAAGGGTTGCTGCCAAACTTAGGTGACCCATAACAAGAAAAATAACCAGAGACCCTGTAGAGGTATTAGAGACATTTAGGAGATTTTACGAAAATTTATATAAAACAGAGAAGTGTTGAAATCAAGAAAAAGCACAAATGGGAATATATATGGAAGACTTAAATATTTCAAAGATAGAGGCATATGAGGCTCAGGAAATAACAGTGAAGATAGGAGGAGATGAGATAAAAATAGTGATGTACAGTCAATCTGCAGGAATGTCTCCAGGGATAGATGACATTATGGTGTTAGTGTGGAAGCTGAAAAGGAAGAAAGTGCTAAAGATCTGGAAGGGTTTGTTTAACAGCATCTTAAAAGGAGAAGAAGCACCAATATCCTGGAAATAACTGTGGTGGGTGTAATGACTAATGACGGCAAAGACCCAACAGATCCAGCTTCATATAGGCCCATTTCAATTTTAAACCATGATTAAGGGCCCATTTCAATTTTAAACCGTGATTAAAAAATGTTTGTCTATAATGGCTAGAAGAATGGCAATAGTGTTGCTAGAATTGATAGACATGGATTGATGTAGTTTTATAGAGGAGAGACAAACATTTGACAACGTTAATAGAACAGTGATGATCCAGAGGGAAGGACAATGTAAGAAAATACTGCTGTTGTTGATGAGTTTTAATGCAGAGAAAGCATTCAACAGAGTAAGCTGGGATTTTGAGTAGGGCAATGGAGGCATTTGCATTTCCTGATATAATAATAAGGTTAATTAAAAGGATATATGAGAGACTGAAGGCAAAAATCAAAGTGGAGGGGGAGAGGAACCAGACAGGGTGTCCTCTTTCCCTTTTGTTATTTGTGTTACAATTAGAACCTTTGGAAAATAGAATAAGGGATTCAGAAAATCAAGGCTATGATTGGTACAGTATTCAAGAAAAGTTGGCTTTATTTGTAGATGATATTATTTTGTACCTGACAGAACCAGAAAGGGACCATCCAAGTGTTGTGGAACATTCTGAGATAGTAAGTTTTTTTTTTGGGGGGGGGGTATAAAATAATGAAGATAAAGGCTGTAGCTGTAAACTATGTACCCACGAATGAATTGGTTCAGCAACACTCATGTTTATGGGGACATGATAAAATGAAGTGTTTAGGAGTATGGGTTAAAACAAATCTGTTATGTCAGCTAATGATATGTGTGAATAGACTAAACAAAAGATAATATAAAAAATGAAAAAACAGAAGATCTTTCCTCTGAATATGGATAGCAAGATACAAGCAGTAAAATGGTTTTAGTCTATTTAGTTTTATATTCAGATCAGACATATTTTTTGTCAACCAGAGGAGAAGTTGTAGATAGTATTTAATAAAGAGTTGAAGGATTTTATCTGGAAGGGGAAGAGGCAGGAGTCAAGTGGGATAAGATGATCCAACAGAACAAGGAGGTTTAGGATAACCTGATTTGAAGGGATATTTTAGAGCTACACAGTTACAGCTCATAAGCATAACCCAAGCAGAAAGCTGCAGTTCAAAGTGGAAAGAGATGATAATGAAGCAGGGAGGTAATTCAAGAAGGAAGGAATGAGATTTTGCATGCAGATCCTTAAGGAGAATAAAAACTATCATACACAATTTTATATTCATAAACTAGCAGAAAGTATACTAAGAACTAAGCCAACACAGGAATGACTACAATGAAGGATACAGAGAACAGGCAAGGGGGGCTGGAATTCAGTGGAGGAAGCTGGCAAAGAAACCAAAGTAAAGGGAGCAAACAACTAGAGAGGGAAAGGTAATAGAATGGGAAGAGGCCAATGAAATATTTGGACTGTAGGCTAGAGATTGTCTTCCCTATAGGCAAAGTGAAAAGGATAGGGGAATCCTAAATGTAAGACCTGCACTGGTTGAGTTTTTAGTTACATCTAGAAAGAAGCTGCTGCTAAATAAGGGATAATTAGTAAAACATATACAATATTGCCTGATAACTATAGGAATCAATCAGAGGAGGTCAGAAAAGATTGGGAGAGATTAGATAAGCAATTCACAAAGAAATAATGGGAGTTTTTAGTTGAATCTGGAACATAAGCTGCTGTTAAATAAGGGATAACTAGTAAGGCATATAAAATATTGCACTGTAGTGCCATTATGTAGTTGGTCTGTATGATTTGCAGGGGGTGTGCGGGGCACAGCCCTCTCCCACACATGGGGGTGCAGGGGGGCTTGCTGCCCCTTCAAAAAACACTTTGTAACTGAATTTGTCATAGAGCTTTTAGAACCATTTTTAGTGGTACAGTCTTTATGCTAATGTTTTTAGAAAATATTTCAGAAAATTTAAAAGTATTTTATCCTTTTGTATTAACTGTTTGTATCTGAATTTTTAGTAGAGCTTTTAGAACCATTTTAGTGCTATAGTCTTTATGAACCTTTATATGTTTGATACAAATGATGTTTTGCTTTATGTAAAGGAACTAGTACTTTTTAGAGCATTATAATTTTCTTGTTTTAACTCTAAATAATTTGTGACTGTATACCTATTCTTCTTGACTATAACTCCTAGTTTTTACTTACTTCATCTCCTCTGTCTTTCTAATATATACTAGCCTTGTGAACCTGTGCCTTCAGAACCTACAAATTTGCAAACCCCCCTTGGATAGTCTCTGGAAACTAGCGTGGACTCTGAAAATACCACCTGCTCCCTGAGAGCCAGCCTTTTTAAAATCAGAGAACGTATGTACTGTCAACAATACCTGACTTTTTACCATTACTTATAGCTAAAGAGCCTGTTATACTAGCCAAGTCTCCCTTTACAGATAGCCAGCAGCCTATAACCTACTAAATTTCTTCTCTCTCCTGAAGTTTCCACCTAATTAACTCCTTGACGTGCTCTACTCACCTGGGTGTCTTACGTCTCCCTACCTCCCCTGGCCTGTAGCCTACCCCCTCCAATACAAAGGATCTGTAGCAATCTATTTCCTGGCCACTAGATGGCGCCTTACCCTTACTGCTCAGTATCTCTACCACAAAAGCCTCATTACTTAACCTCCTATCTCAATTCACTTATTTGTCTTTTCTCTAGCCTCATCCCCTCTCTGTCAATTTCTACATCTTCCTACCCTCATAACAGTGTTAATTAACTCAGTCCTACTTTTCTTATATGCATTTGTACCTTACACTACCCTGATAAATTAATCTTGCCTAGAAGCACCCTACATTCCCCTGGTAAATTACTTCTACATTCTCTTAACTCCTCACTCACCTGCTGTTCACTCTCATTTTTCTGATTGTCTTTCTTGCTTCTACACTCTTTTGTCTCTACCCGCTCCGTTCCCCTACCCTACCCCCAAATCCCACCCACCCCCAGTGCTCCTACTTAAATAGCACTCATGACCACACCCATATCTTAACCACCCAATCACATCCATACCTATCATCCAATCACCTAAATAGTTATAATTCTTACCACACCCACTAGTTAACTTTACCTTCATCCTACCTCCTCACTTCAACCAAAGAGACTCCTCCTTTACCACAACTATAACCTACCCTTTTACCTCTAACAAACCTCCACTCCTCAAAAATGGGAACATCTATCCCCTGTCAACTAAAACCACTTATCTGCATTTTATTTACCTCCTGCCTCATCACTACCTACCTCTTAACCTTTTATGAATACCCCCACTCTATTCCACTCTTCCTTATTCACCCAAACATACCTCTTCACCTATATCATCTGTGACTCCTACCTTCTCTAACCAAACTACTCAACCCAAATACCTTCTAGCTAAATACTACAGACTAGAACATTTAAAGTTAAGCAAACCAAAATCTCGGAAACTTCTAGACTCCTTTCAAAAACTTCTCCACTCAAAAGATTATAGACTCCTTCACTTATTGATGGATGGAGATATCAATCCTAACCCAGGGCCACATCATACCAATTCCAAGTAGCACAAAAAAACAAGACAATTCTACTTCCACTTCACCCACTAAATCTACAAACTCGCTCTATATTGCTCATCTGAACATACAGAGTATTTGTAATAAAACCACTCAAGTTCATGCCCTTTTAGAAACCCAACAATTCGATATCTTATGTCTAACCGAAACATGGCTAAAGCCAACCATCAAAGACAAT
The DNA here is from genome assembly GCF_019279795.1 of Protopterus annectens. Taxonomy (NCBI): domain Eukaryota; kingdom Metazoa; phylum Chordata; order Ceratodontiformes; family Protopteridae; genus Protopterus; species Protopterus annectens. Next base: position 325,889,034 of record NC_056750.1, on the reverse strand, counting down.
GAAATCACCCCACCTGGGTATAATATTATTAGACTAGATCGTACTTCAAAAAAGGGTGGAGGTGTTGCAATTCTCTATAAAGCACATTTGCAAATTAATATTTTAGACCATACTCTTATCCCTGATAATCATGCTCAAATTCTTAGCTCTGAACTTCAAATCAACAGTACAAAAGCCTTATACATTACATGTATCTACCTTCCCCCAGGTAACAACATCAATACACTAGAATGTATCCTCAGCTCACTTGCCAACTCCCTCCCTCAAGAAACACTAGTCCTAGATGATTTCAACATTGATTGGCTTTCCTGCAATACTACAAACCCTACCTCCCATATTAACCTTCATGGCTTTACACAACTAATAAATAGTCCTACCAGAACTAATAAAACCAGCAATAAAGAAACCATCTTAGACTGGATCCTTACAAATACTCCTCAACAAACCTATCAATCAGGTACTCTCCCTGATGCCCTAAGTGACCACTCACTTATTTATGTTACTAGGCATAGAATCAACCTAACACTACCTACCACATATAGAACACTACGTTCAAAAAAACATTTTAACTCTGACAAATTTATAGCTGTATTATCACAATGTAACTGGTCCCCTCTAAAAAATCTCCCTCTTAATGAAACTGTAGAATATTTTAATTCCACATTCTTATCTATCCTGGATCATTATGCCCCAAGTCACACCATCAGAACCAAAGCTAAAGCAGCACCCTGGCTAACCAATAACACCAAGCAAAAAATTATCCTCAGAAACAAATTGTGGTCTAAATGGCGTACCACTAAAAATGTAACTGACCACCAAAACTTCAAAGAACTTAGAAACAGTACTAAAAAAGCTATCCTACTTGACAAAAGGAGCTATTACCTTCAATTACAATAAACCACTAAAAAGGATCCAAAAGAATTCTGGACCAGCATCAATAATCTCTTATCCCCTGGCCAGTCTATCACACCTAACCCACAGGACTGCAACCCAGAGAATCTCATACAAACAGCTAACAACTTTAACATATTCTTTACTAATACTATTAAAACTCTAGCCAGTCATCTCTCTCCTGACACCTCTAAGCTACTCTCACCTTCCCTAAATCACCCTCCTTCCTTTCACCTTCAACCCATACCTACCTCCTATATCTTATCATTGCTCCAAAAACTAAAACCATCTACTCCTTCTGCAGACAAGCTTCCTGCTGAATTCTTGAAAATATCTGCCAAAGCTATTGCCTACCCCATCTCTATTCTGATAAATAGATCCTTAAACAAAGGTATTTTCCCCTCTATCTGGAAAATATCTCACATCATCCCACTTCACAAAGGTGGTAAGTCTAATGACTTCTCTAACTTTCGTCCTATAGCTCTCCTATCTCCAATAGCTAAAATCATGGAAAAATGTATCCATAAGCAACTACTGAATCACCTTCTGAAAAACAACCTACTTGCAAACTGTGAGCATGGTTTTAGACCCTCCCACAGTACTACCACTGCTCTTCTCTCCTTTACCAACTCCATTAACTTTAACCGAAACAACAATTACCTTTCATCCTCTATCTTCATAGACTTATCAAAAGCTTTTGACATGGTAAACCATAAACTTCTTCTGCACATACTAAAATCTCTCTCACTTGATCCTCTTTCATTAACATGGTTTACATCCTACCTAGAAGACCACCAACAAGCAGTTCTTTGGAAAAATGCACTATCCAACCTCCTCTCTATCTCTCTAGGAGTACCTCAAGGCTCTATCTTAGGCCTCCTTCTATTTTCCATCTTTATTAACGACCTCCAAGTAGCTATCCCACATACAACTTGCATACAATATGCAGACGATTCTACTATTATCTGCACTGCTAAGTCACAAACTGAACTACAGTCAATCACTGAAAAAGCTTTTACCACTGTTGAACAGTGGTTCTCTAATTGCTGCCTACTCCTTAATCCTAAGAAAACCAAATTACTATTATTCTCACCTTCCCGTAGATCTACCCCACTAAACTTCACTATTTCTGCCACAGATAGCACTCTCATCTCTCCTGACCAAACTATTAGGTATTACTATTGACAATAATCTCACCTTTGACACTCACATCAATAACACAATAAAATTAGTTAATAAAAAAATTGGATCCCTTTATAGAATAAAACCCTTCCTTTCACCTGAAGCAAGGACCACCTTAGCCAGATCACACCTAATCTCTACCCTTCTATATGCTTCCCCCATATACACTAATCTCTCCAAAAACAACCTCAATAAATTAGCAACATCTTTCCATAATATTGCTCGATTTGCCACAGGATCCCCTTACAAAACCCACCACTGTCTGAACCTAAGAAATCTAGGATGGTTGGAATTTCAGAACCTACTTACACTGCAACAACTCATAATAGCTCATGAGATCCTATACCAACTAACCAAAACACCTATACTCTCTAGCCTCATCTCACCATACAATAACCTGAAACATTTACGCTCTTCCAACAAACTATGGATAAATATAACCAAACCCAATAATTCTGCAGGTGACTGTCTCTTTTCCAGCTCAGTTGGCAAAATATGGAATAAACATCCCTCAGAAATCCTTTCTTTGTCCTCTCTTCTGCTTTTTAAAACACAGCTAAAAATTCATCTCAACAAACACTGGCTATGCTCTTGCACTAACCCTGATTAACTCTTTTTCCACCTCCCTACCTTTTCTTCTGCCAAACTTCCTATAATCTATGCCTCTCTGTAACATTGATAGCTCTACCTCTATTACATTTGAGGCTTATATATTTCACTGTGTGTTGCAAAAAAAAAAAATGTTTCCACTTTATATGATTGGTGCATTTTCTATGTATTTGAGTATTTTCATGCACTACCTCTATTCAATTGCCCTGTTTTAGCATTAATGATGTTGTACCTATCTTTGTCTTTGTCTATTGTCTATTGTACTTAACTTTCTGGAGCTTTTCTCCCTGGGCCTCTACTGAAAATGGACATATATCCAGCTAGACTAGCCCGGTCAACAAATGTAAAATAAAAATAAATAAATATATTTCTTTTATGTTGAGTTTTCAGAAACTGGATCATATGATACTGACCATATGAATTTCAAGTTTCAGAAAACTTGATGAAGTCATATAAACCCATTGCCTAGACATAGTTGAGGCCTTGTAAAGTTTAATTCTCATGGCTGCCAAAAAAGCAATTACTAGAAAATGGAAATTAATGTCTAAACAAACCTTACTTAAAGGAGTGAATATTGTAACAGAGATAAAAGAACAGGAATTGCAATTTTTAGAAAAGTGTAGGAGTAAATTACATATAAAATATGGAAACTGTGGAAACAATACATACTGAAAAATGTTATGGAGAAGGAATGAGGTTTTAAAGAAGGCAGGAATTGAATAATTTATGTAATGTTTTTTCATTATGTTGTATAAAGCAATATATGTGATGTATAATGTTTATAAATGTGGAATTCTTAATGTGGTTTGATCGCTTTTATAAAAATGTAAAATTAAGTTATTAAAGGTTCCCACCACAAAAATTATATTAATGTAAAAGCAAATAAAATGAAATAATTAAAAAAAAAAACATTTCAGAACTACTTATTCTGTTTACCTTTGATTTGTCCCATATTTTTCCGAATTAAACATGGCATACCTTTCAACTGTCCAGATTTTTGCAGAATACCCAGAATTCTCACTCGTATTTTTGGTCTGTTTCTTATAACATTTGTGGTTTTCTGACAAATCACTGAGGATTAAAGTCACTAAATCATTATATACATTTGAATTTCAGGCTTCATATCCTTCACAAAATCATACCAATGCAAAACTTGTATTCTAGCAACTTTTTAAGTTTATAAGAGCAATATGTAAAATCTGTCCCTGTTTTTGGGACTGTTTCTCCATTATTTTTGGCTTTATCCAGATTTCTTGCACTAAGAGGTTTAGAGGTATGAAACATGGTGTGTTAAAATATGTAATACTTCACAAATTGCAGCAAACTATAGTCACAGAACTTTAATCCAATCCATATTCATTATATAACAGTAAGACAACAACTCCAAGCTGATTTTGCCTGAAATATCGTCACTAAATGAGTTTGTGAACTGCAACTGTCAGACCTCCTAACATCCTCTAATGAAATATTTTATAGGAAAACAAGAAGACTGAGGCAGGTCATTTCATTTTGCATTATTTGGGGAGAAAAGATTTTGGACTTTGCAGTTAAACAGGGCAAACAGTCATGATCAGTCCCAATCTTAAGAAAACATCTGTCTACCTATCATGTTTGCTAACCAGCCTCAACACTGACACATTTCTGGGAACAGCACAAAGGCCTACCACTTTGAAAACATCCTTTACTATCTTCCAGCAAACCTGTTATCCATTAATTCCTTCTGTATATGATTACCTGCTGTACAGTGCAGGGTCATGGAAAGGTAGACCCTATAATGATATTCAGTGTAGAAAACTCAACTTAAACAGAGGGCGGCCCTTCACAGATAATGTAATTTAAATGTGTGCCCTTTGCTCCACAGTGGTTTAACATAGGAATCATTCCTTTTGTTGTTTTTGTCCTGATCCACCTGGCAAGGTACACTTTGCGTCTTCATTAGAACAGCTCATCTCTATGTTCTTGGTACCTTTAGTGCTTTGTCAATAACAGTGAATACAGCCTAATACTTTTTCCACTACTTCTCTGGACTGAAGTAATGAAACTGCAGAGAGACATCCTAGTCTTTACTGATGTAAAACTAAAGGCTTCAAGAGCAGAAAAGCAAAATATACAAATGATCACATAAAAGTGTAGCTTCTTATTTAAGCACTAGAAAGAAAATAAATTAACACCACCAAAAGAACTTAAAAAACATATATTAAAACAAAAGTTTCATCACTATACTGTACACATTCACATTTATCACATATTACTAAGGAAGAATGAAAGGAACTCTTTTATTTTTTTTCTCACAAACACCAACACCACACAGAAATACATGTGTGTTGTGTATATGCACATACACAAACATAGATATATGTACATATTACATTTGGTCACAGATACAAATGCTAGAATTGCATTTGGTATAAAACTAAGTAAAATGCTTCATTTCTTCTACAGGTTACATGCACAAATTCCCAAAATACACACGGGAGAAGAGTACTTTTGTAGGGGTCAAGCACTCTTCACCAACAATGTGAGGGGCAAGCTCCCTGAACTTATATATACCAATTCCATGGTCATACCAACTCAGAGAAGGAGAAAAATCTTCCAAAACATTAGTATCATCGCAAGTGCAAACATTAGTCATTCCAGCAGTGATTTCCCAAGAAAACAATGATTGCAGTTCCTTACACTTGCAATATTTATTAACTATAACCCTTACAACCTACCAAGAACATTACTAACTCTGTAGAACACAGAGAAAACCAAGAACAGCAGCACCCACTTTGTAATAATCAGCTAATTAAACCACTTCTCAAAATTCAACATGAAAATGCAATCAAGCATGCATGTAACTAAATGGGGTTCTATCAAATGAAACATCTACCAATTTGTGCTTTCAGTTGTTGTTTTTTTCTCTCAAGTGACTGTTCTGCCAAATGTACAATAGTAGTAATAATAACAACTACATATATATATATATATATATATATATATATATATATATATATAGTTTACTGTCAAAATGTTGAAAGCCCTAAAAACAAATGTTCACATTCCTAAACCCAAACAATGGCAAGCTGACTGCTCAGAATGTCGATTCATTTGGAAGGCAAGAATTGACATTCGATAGTGCCTAGACCGCTCACCATCAGAAAAATAAACCATCTACAGTGCATACATATTTCTACTGTTTTGCAAGGTGCAAAGCCCCTGCACCCCCCCATGTGGGGAGCTGTGTCCCCCAGACCCCCTGCTAATTATATATTCTAACTCCAAGATCATACTAGAGTGATGAGGAGGGTAAGTTTCCCGATCCCCACTGTGAACACAACCTGTGTGTCAATGTTTCGGAGTCGACATGATTTGCATTTGCAGTTTTGCCTTTTTGTACCTGTCCATTTGATCTTCTGACAGACGGTAAGGTGCATTTCTTAATTTTGATAGTAAACCTATAGATATATATATATATATATGCGTGTGTGTGTGTGTGTGTGTGTGTGTGTGTGTGTGTGTGTATGTATATGTAAACACACATGCACGTGCACGTATATGTGTAGTTATGTGTATAGTGCATGAACACTGGAAGGAAAACAGTGAATGTTGAAGATTGCAACAGAATCACAATTGTGTCCAAATGTCAAGTTAAAATAGGAAATACCAATTTTTGATATTACATGTGTGAGTATGTAGTTGGTATGGAGAGGCCACGAAAAAAGTGGGATGAAGTAAGTGAGCCCGTCCAAAAGAAGTAATTAAAAAATTGTGGGCCACGATGGTGACTGCGATGTACCTTGAACATTACTTGGACAGTGTATGGTTCTGATGAAGTCCTTTACATTGATAGGATGAAAGTGCTTAACCATTATGAATAAACAGTAACATTTTGCAATCCTAATGGTTCTGTAGTTCCTCCTTGGACCATCTTATATTGGCAGGGTTCTCTGTGGTTTATACATCTTTTAACTTCTACTTGGCTGATCATTTGGTTTTATTTAGGTGCAGTGGGGCTAGTTACCCGGCGGTGTAAACCTTTGCTCTAGATGATTGTCACTGTTGAAGTGACACTCTGATCCCATGTGCAAAGATGGGAAAAAGCAGTTGTAGATGAATGGATGGATGAACAAAATCATGGAAAGTTAATTGCTACAAATTTAAATCCATATGATTCAAGAAACACTTCACAAGCTGGGGTCTCCTTTTTAATACCATCTTGTTTTACTAGAATGACACCTAGATTGGTTACTGGAGTTAAAGATGCAGTGCTGTGCCTTTGTTTTACCCTTGACCGGGTAATACCCGTACCTGTTGCTTAGTTAACCCATTCCTTATACCTCTGTGTAATTTAAGTGTTACATTGCAGTATACATGCTGTGATCAATTCACATCATGTTACACTATACACTGTGTGGTGGTTTCAGGTAGTCTGTTATATAGTGAATTGTGACTGTTTATAAATTAATACTTTGCAAAGGTCAGCAAACAGTATGCTGTAATGTCTAGACTAGTACTGTATTATGTATCTGCATATTTTGCTACCTCTGATTCAGATCACGAATGAATAACGTACACTAAATTCAGTGCACCTAAATTGTAAAGAAAGGCTTCCTGAATCAAGCCTACTGTTTAATCAGTGCAAGATGACCTAAATTAGCCATGTTCTATACAGCACAAAGTGACCAGGATTGGTCTTCTTGTGTATACAGCACAAGCTGACCTGAATCAGCAGTGTTAATATAAATATATGTAGGTATGGATCCCCATCAGTTGATTGATCATCCATTTTGTAGAAGGACCTTCAGGTGTGTATTGTTCACCAAATGCACTCTTTATCCACCATCAAATTGTGGAAATATCCAATAGAATAAGGTGGATTTTGAAATATGATTGTGACTTTGTTATGTTATTGCCAAACCCTTTGCTTGCATCAAAAGTTTCAGCAATGGAGGTAGTAGAGCATGTGTAAGTGTTTGTAGGTTAGGCTTAGAGTAAACACCAGTAAAGGGGATATATTTAGTGTGGTGTGTGTGTGTGTGAATATAGTGTGTGCGCGCAAGCTGTCTTATTTAATGGGGCAGTCTACAAGAGGAAAAAAAACAAAAAAATACATTATAGACGTGTATATAAAGATAGACTTGCCTGACTTGTACAAAAACCCATTAACAAACTCTGAATGCAGATACCATCTCACAGAACACAGTTACACCACACAGATCATTAGAAGTGAAAGTGAATCAAACAAAAAGATTCAGTTACACTTAATGTAGGCAATATTGAATCCTGGGGATATTTTGTGTGTGTGTGTGTGTGTGTGTGTGTGTGTGTGTGTGTGTGTGTGTGTGTGTGTGTGTGTGTGTGTGTGTGTGTGTGTGTGTGTGTGTGTGTGTGTGTGTGTGTGTGTGTGTATTTATATATGTGTGTCTGTGTATGTGTGTGTGTATATATGAAAACACTTCACAATGCCGAAATCCTGAAAGATCAAATTTCATATGGCCGAGACCATATGATCGCACCTTCAAAATGCCACTTCTCACGCTGTGCACACAAAATACATCCATACAACATAACCCTACAGAAACATCTCTGTTAACCTAAATTAGTCTCTACAAACAAAATACATTATTAAAATGAAAAATGTAAAATAATAAAAGAATAAAAAGAAAACCACTGGCTACATCAGCCATCATAAAACCTCATTATGAACTTAAATGTACCTTATTCTAGCTAGCAAATCTAATAAGGATAAAACTAACCAAAATTTTAACACTAACAAATCTTGACAGAGCCCTCTCTGAGCTATTACAATGCAAAAAATATCAACCAGCACTACAAAAAATTAAAAGTACATCATTGCTAGAGTAGAAAACCATCAGACACATTTAATTCATGGAACCCTGTGAAAACTACTTAAAACCCTAGTATAGATAATTTGCACAATTGCCATAACCTATTGTAATCAGTGGCAAACAGTAACTCAGACCTAAAAACATAGCAAAATGCATATGGGAATACATGTGATCTTTCTTTTTTTGTGTAATAAGTAAAGCATTTTGCACCATTACATTAGAAAACTTAGTTCAGGATTCATAAGCCTGCCACTCACTGAAAATGAATTTATTAAACCTACATTATATTTCACTTATAACATCAGACCCACCCAACCTGACACAGTCACACAAAAATGTATAAAGTGTATGTGCATATACATATTCATATATATATATATATATATATATATATATAGATATTGATATATAGATATAGATATGTATGTATATATATAATATATACACGCATATTCATATATATATATATATATTTTTTTTTTTTTTTCAGGTGTGTTGTTGTTTGTCTTTCAGCTTTTCTCGGTTAGGGGTCACCACAGCGGAACTCCGGTCCACTAATGATTGGCAGTTAATTTTAACGAACGCCGAGGTGCCAGCTCGACGTTCAACCTTCAACAAAGGCACGCCCATTTACGCATGTCTTTCGAACACCCAGCCAACCGCGGGGAGGACATGCAGACTCAACACAGAAGGCACTCCCTGCACTCCAGCCGAGAATCGAACGGGAGAACCTCTTGCTGTGAAGCAATAACGCTACCGCTGCACCACCGCAGCACATATAAAATATAGCATAGCATGGTAGTTGTCACAATTTGGAAGAGTACAAGTGACCCACAAATGTAAGTTGTTTAAATATTTATACAAGTGTTATAAGAATCCATTATAAATAATGTCCCTTTAAATGGAAAAGTGTTTTTAAGTTGTACCTGTTGAGTTAAGAACAAAAAGATACCTGGCTATATTAGTAAGAGCAGGCTTGTTTAATACCCTGCCAAATATAATATTAAAAGAGGACTGAGAGAAGCCCAGTATGAAACTGTTTGTGCATGGTTAACGGGTAGTTGCTGGCCAGAGCAGACACTCTAGGAGAAAAACTTAACTGCAGTGAAGGAAGACCTTATAGAAGAAGCCTGAAAATGTTCCTGCCAAAGCAACTCGAGAGACCTACCAACCAGACTGTTTGCCAGCAGTATCAGACTGAGTTAAAGTTAACTTTCATTTGTATATAATGCAGTTTCTTATAAGACTGGTGATCTTAGCTGCTTTAATTTTCTGCTGTATACACACACACACACACACACACACACACACACACACACACACACACACACACATTTTCTGATGGCTAGGACACTAGCTCCTATCCCTGCAGCCAGTAGGCACAAGGCTTTTCATGCCTGTTCTGGACAAGATGCAAGTCCATTGCAGAACACAGACATACACGGACTCTCACACTACATGTAATGAGGTGCACCTAGAAAAAAAAACACCCTTGCAGACAAAAGGAAGACATGGACTCTGCTTATGGTGCCCCAACTAAGAATCAAACTGGAGAACCTCTTGGTGTGTGGTGAGAAATGTGCTACTATATATATTTAAAAAAAATAACATGATAGCAAAATATGTGCATTTATGTAGTGTGAAAAAGGTATGATTTAGACTTTTTAGAAATGCTTGTTTAAACATTATATAGCGTAGCTTAAAATGTGTGCCATTTTAGTTTCAAACTGTATTGCATGAGGGTGTACTTCAGAATCATAATGCACATTAGACTGACAATAGATATGATCAAATGACTGAATTAATAAAAAAAATTGATACTTGAGACTGAAACAGAGTCAAAGGAGCAGTAGTAGAAGTGTAGTCTGCATCCATCTACCTTATGACTTGCAGCTATCTTTAGTAGTAGGAGAACTGTAGTCTGCATCCATCTACCTTATGAGTTGCAGCCATCTTTTATAGCAAACCTGTGGAGAGCCACCACTTTCTATGGCAATTACTAAGCAATATCAGGAAACAGAAGTAGATTGCCAGGCCATTCTTCCATATCACACTCAGATGCAGCACACCTGGGAGCAAAGTAGAAGTTGCCAGTCTGCTTGTTGTAATGTCTTTTGAATGTGGGAGGGAACCAGAGCTCCAGAGAATCCTCACATGAACACAAGGGAAACATGCAGACAGCATGTGGAAAGTGTATGGAAAGTGCGCAAGCAGAGAACCTCCTGCTATGAGTTTAACAGTTGTAGTCAGTGCACCTTTGTGGTGCTTGTAATCTCACACAAGTCGATAAAATTATTAAACACTGCAACAACACACTGTTACTTAGCAGTTCCTTAACTTGTTTAAAGCTGCACATCGTAAGACTAACACTTAAGGACTTAATGCAACTTCTGTCACTTGCATAGTAATGAATACGATCTATAATTACAAGACAATAAATGGCGGTTCATTGTTGTGTTTTACAAGTCCACCTGTAGTGGTCTCACCTATGTAATAAAATGTGATTCTTATTTTGCACAGCCTCAGAGAAATACGAATACCTTTTTTTTTCTACAACCAAGTATTTCTGTTTCTTCAGGGCCATGCAACTTCAGAATTAGAATACTTTGGTGGAGGAGATAAAGGGCTACAAACTGTTATGTTTATGAATGTGGAGATTGCTTGTTTCATTGCAGAAATGTGTGCAGTTCTTTACATGATCTATTTACATTAATCTTTTATATTTTGGGATAAATCTTTTTTAGTAAATTTGCAAAATGTTCCGTAAAGTATTACAGTATATAAAAAAATATTTCAGTGTAAGTGGCTCAAATGGTAGTACACTCACCTTTGGTACAAAAGGCTGTGGGATATATTCACACACCAGGCAGATGGATTGCTGACACTACAGAGCAGCATAAGGGCAGTGCTGTGCTTATGAGTGTGTCATCCTTTAGACTAGATGTTAAATTGAGGCCCCCATCTGCCTGAGTTGGTGGTAGGTAGCTCACATGGATGGAGATCCCATGACAACTATTGAAAAGTGTAGAGTAAGTTCCCTGATTCCCCTGGCCAAATTTTCCCTAGTAGTACAAATACCACCTCGGGTCTCCTCTGAAAAGAAGCTACTAATCTAGAGGGACTAACACAGACAACAAAGGATAAATAAGTAAAAATAAAATGTGTAGCAGGCTATAATATTAACAGTGAAATGGCATCATGTAGGGCTTCCTCAATCCTGTAGCAACACTCCAAACAGCTCTCAGGTCTGTCCCAGGCATGATATCATACTGGAGGGTGGAGTCTGCACTGCAGACTCTGGGCACTACACACCAAACGCCTGTCTCTATGAGGAGACTGCTATATTATGTACTGTCTGACAGTGCAAGGGATTAAGACAATGAGCTGTTAATAGGTTCATAGGTAGGTACTAGGCTATCGGCCCTAGGGCCTATACAAGCCTAGCCATAAAGATTCCCTGGATTTTGCCACCGAAAAAATTATTTTCCTGTGCCCCTGTCAAGCAGAGCTACAGAATTGATCCCGGAGGGATTTCCTATTTCCCATCCAATCGTCAAGTTTCTTCTTAAAGAGGGCTAATGAGGTGCTCTGCTTGACATGAATGGGCAGTCTGTTCCAGAGTATGGGGAGTCTCTGGGACTGGATCCTATCCCTCCAGCATGTTTTGTTTATTGTGGTGACAAGGTTTAGGTCCCTGGATCATGTGGCATGGAGGGATAGGGATTTCTTTAAGTATAGCATGTCCAACAGCTCTGGGTTTGACATGGCTTTGTGTGTTAGGCAGAGATCGCCTCTGATTAGGAGATATGCAATGGACTAGAGCTGTAGTTTTTTGAGACGGTCTGCATAGGGCATCTGTTTGAGGCCAGTGATCCTCTTTGTGAGGTGTTTCTGTGGCCTTTCCAGTTGTTGTAAATGTCTTGTGAGGTACATACCAAATGGGGAATTGTACTCTATAATAGGTCTAATGAGGGATGAGTAGAGAAGAACAATGACCTCCTTTTTTCTGGATGAGAAACCTTTTTTGATGAGGTGTGCCACATAGAAGGTGTTCCTGACTACTGTGTTGATGTGGTTATCATAGGAGAGACTACTGTCCACCTGTGTCCCTAGGTCTCTTATCACACTTTTGGTGTTAAGTGGACTACCGCCTATGTGGTAGTTCATTGACACAAGGTTTTTCCCTTAGGGGATGACAATGCATTTTTTGGCAATGAGCTTGAGGCCATGGCTTTGACACCAGGCATCTGTCTTAGTGAGGCCCTTTTGTAGAATGTCCACATCATTTGGGGATTCAATAATGGCTCCCAGTTTGCAGTCATCTGCAAAATTTCTTAGCCATAGGCCCTCTGTGTTGGCCTGAACTTCAGAGAAATAGATGCCAAACAGGAGTGGACCCAGGACTGAACCCTGTGGTGCTCCACTTGTCACTGGATTGGAGTCGGATTTGGAGTTGGCTACTTTCACAGTGTGGGTTCTGTCAGTGAGCTAATTGGCAACCCATCGTGTGACATAGAGATTTATGCCCAGTTTAGTGAGTTTATCTATGATTCCAGAGTGGGGGATGGTGTTGAATGCCTTGGTGAGGTCTAGATAAGCTGTGTGAACCACCTTACCCATGTCCATGGCTCTGGTGACTGCTTCAAATAAGTCACTCAGGTTTAGGAGACATGATCTGCCTTTCACGAGCCCAAACTGGGTGGAGTCCAGAGTTTGAAGGTTACCTATGTCTTTGTTTATAAGTTCCATGATAATACATTCAATGGCCTTACAGATCAGGCTCATCAGGCTAATGGGGCGGTAGTTCCCAGGGTCCATGGTGGATCCCCCCTTGTGGAGTTGGATAACCGTAGCTGTATGCCATTCAGTAGGCACAAAGCCTGAAGTGAGGCTATGATTGAACATGGTACTTAGGTGGGGTGCCAGTTCAATTTGTAGTTCATGCAGAACACAGCCCAGAATGTTGCCTGGTCCCATGGATGCTGTATTCTTGGCTTTGGAGAGCGTGTGTTTTTACCTGTGCAGCCATGATTACTGGGACTTGGTATACATCTGGTATTGAGATGGGAACTTTAGGGGGTGAGAGGGGCCTGAAGTTAGCATTGAACCTATCTGCCAGGGTGTTGGCAATATCAGGTGGTTCTGTATATTTAGTGCCATTGTGCTGTAACTCAGAGCAGTTCTGAGTGTTGCCATTGAGATTCTTAGTGTAACTATAGAATCCCTTTTTAGTTGTCTTTAGAATCTGTAGCGATTGTATTTTTGTAACTAGCTTTGGAGGATTTTATGAGGGATCTCAGCTTCTTACTGAGGCTGACAAGGGAAGTTTTCCAATCTTGGGATTTTACTTTTTTTGCAACAGTTTCTTCCTATTGTTGTAGAGTTTGTTTATGGCAGGGGACCACCAGATTGGCTTCCTTTTTTTGGAGTAGAGCATCTTGGTTCTATTTGGGATGGCACGGTTCATGCACTCGTGTACGTGTTCATACAGTGCATTGGTGCACGATTCAGCAGTCATACTTCTATTTTCTGTCTGCATGGGTGTCGTGAAGTTTGCCACTTCTGTCTTGAGAAGCTTGAAGTTGGCTTTGGAGAAGTTTTTTACCATAGTTACCTTAATAGGGAGTGGGGGTGGGATGTGGTTGTCTAGGGTGATTAGCTTATGGTCTGATCTGACCAACGAGGAGCTGACCTCTGAAGTGGAGTATTGGTCGCCCATGTTGGTGATGACCATGTCCAGGATATTGGTGCCTCTGGTGGGGGTATGGATAAGTTGATCCAAGGAGTTGGAATTTATGAATTCCAAAAATTGTTTAGCAAATGTGTTGGTACATGAGTAGTTTTCCCAGTTAATGGCAGGGTAGTTGAAGTCGGCCAGTATTAGGGTATTTGGCTGTGCCTTAATATTTTCCAGTATGTTAAGGAAAGTGGAGTGGGAATCATGGGGCATGGTGGGGGATCTGTGGCAAGCTACAATTTGGATTGCAGTCTTGCCTAGTGTTAGTTGCACCTGGAGAATCTTGGATGCATTATGTTGGGCAACTAGCCTGGAGATGTGATATCCTTTGTGAATATGGACACGCCTCCACGTTTAGTGTTTCGGTCCAGGTTAGGTGGCCGAAAGGTGTGGTATGAATAGTAACCTGGTATTGCAGGGGTACTCTCTGGAGCCTTGAACCAGGTCTCTGTCACTGCACAGATGTCGATGTTCTCCATGTTGAGGAGGTGGTTTCTGTGGTACACAGTCTGATTCCCTTGGTCTTCATTTGAATGCTTTGTTACTTTTTTTTTTTCCAACAAACATCTTTATTAAATTATCACATATGATATAGGCCATCTTGCATTTATATAATTGAAAAAAACAAACACAATGACACCACTTTAGTTGTAAACATTATACATCACTTATAATCTATCCAGTCATTGTCAGTGAAGAATTATATGGCTCATTCAAATCCTGCCTCTTAAACCTTGTTCCTTCTCTGCATATATTGTTCCCACAATTCCCATTTTTTTCTATGTAGTTTGCTCCTTCCCTTTTCTAAAGATCCCATTTATAGTTGTTTTATGGCTGTTACTGTATTTATTACTTCTAGTAAAGTTGATCTAGACTTTGATTTTCATTTTCTAGTAACTGCTTTTTTTGCAGCCACCATAATTAGACTCAGCAAGGCTTTACTATGTCTAGGCAATTCCAATTCTGTATCATAGCTCAAAAAAATCATCTCTCCAGTCAATCCAATCCACTAACCCAGCATCTCTGACAGAGTGGTCTGCAGGGAATTCCTAAAGTCTGCCAGCTCATTACACTCCCAAAAAATATGTTCCTAGCCACCTCTTTCTTTCCCATCACACCTCTAACTCAGAGTATAAAAATACCTATGTAAACACTTCCAGGCAAAGATATTAAATCTTCTAGACTTTGTTGCATATTTGGGAGACATGGACATATCCCCCATTCTCTCTTTGTGAATTGCTTATCCAATCTCTCTTCCCAATCCTTTCTAAGCTCCTCTGATTGATTCTTATAATTATCATGCAATATTTTATATGTTTTACTAATTGTTCTTTTTTTAACTCAGCTTCTGCTCTCGATTCTATTAAAAACTCTACCAGTGCTGGTCTTTCATTTAGGACCCCATGTTTCTTTCTCTTTGCCTATCTTCTGATATTTCCATGATAGGGAAGGCAATCTCTAACCTCCAGTCCAAATACATTATTGGCCTCTTCCCATTCTATTATCTTTCCCTTTCTAGTTATTTGTTCCCAATACCTTAGTTCTTTTTCCGGTTTTCTCCAATAAATTCCAGGCCCCCCCTTGCCTGTTATCTGTATCCCTAACCACAGTCATCCCTATCAGCAGAATCTCTTTTCTCCATTCTTGTGCTGGTTTAGTTCTTAGAATACTTCCTGCTATTTTATGAATATAATACTCCATAGGATTTTTGTTCTTCTTCTTAAGAGTCTGCATCCAAAATCCCAGTCTCTCCTTATTTCTTGCTCTTCCCCCCTGTATCATCATCATTCCTTTCCACTTTGTATTATAGATTTCTGCTTGTGCTATGTATAAGAGCCTTAACTTTGTTGCTCTAAAATACCCCCTCAAAGTGGGTAATCCTAGTCCACATTGTTCTATTGGAAGAATCATCTTATCCCACCTGACTCTTGCTGTCTACCTTTCCCAATAAAATCCTTTAACTCTATTTTAATTGCTATCCACAGCTTCTCCTCTGGTTGATAAAAATATGCTTGACCTGTGTATAAGACTAAAGGGACTACAACATTTTAATGGCTTGTATCTTTGTATCCATATCCATATAACAAAGCTTCAAATTTCTCAGTTTTTGTATTTTATGTTTAGTCTCTTCCCACATATCCTTACCTGCCACAACAGAGTCATTTCTAATCCATACTTCTAAATAATTCATTTTATCATGTCCCCATAAATATGGATATCGTTGGACTAGTTTGTGTGTGGATATATAATTTACCACTATTTCCTATGTTTTAGTTTCATTAATTTTGTATACAAAGAAGATTTGAAACAGTCTTAAATTTTCCCCAACACTGTAATGTCCCTTTCTGGTTTTGTCATAATATCATCTGAAAATAGAGCCAGCATTTCCTGACTACCAGACCAATTATATCCTTGAATTTCTGAGCCCCTTGTTTTCTTTGCCAATGGTTCTAAATATAACACAAACAACAAAGGGGAAAGTGGACAATCCTGCCTGGTTCCTCTACTCAAGCAAAAGTTATCAGCGAGGACCTCGCCCACTTTAATTTTTGCCTCTGATCCCTCATATATACTTCTAATTAACTTTATAATTGCATCAGGGAAAGCAAATACTTCCATTGCCCTGCTCACAAAGTCCCAGTCTACTTTGTCAAATACTTTCTCTGTATCAAGACCACCAATAAAAGTGGTATTTTCTTACATTCTGATTCCCTCTGGATCATCAGTGTTCTGTTAATATTGTCAAATGTTTGCCTTCCCTCCACACAACCACACTGATCCATGTCTATCAATTTTGGTATCACTTTTGCCATTCCTTTAGCCATTATAGACATAAACACTTTATAATCATTGGTTAGTATTGAAATGGGCCTGTATGAAGGTGGATCTGATGGATCTTTACCCTCTTTGGGTATTACCATTACCACCACCTTCTTCCCGGATGCTGGTACTTCTCCTCATCTTAAAATAGTGTTAAACAAAACCTTCCAGATATTTATCAGTTTTTTCCCTCCTAGCTTCCAAATTTCTACAGGAATACCATCTATTCCTGGGGACTTGCCTGTAGATTAGTTATACATGGCCATTTTTATCTCATCTCTTGCTATCAAAACTGTTAGTAATTTAGCCTCATCTACATCTAACCTTGGCATGTCTAATTTTTCCATAAGTATTTCCATTTGTAATTCTTCTTAATTTCCATATTTCTCTGCTTTATACAACAAACTTTCATAAAATGTCCAAAATATTTCTAATACTGCTACAGGATCTCTTCTTATCTTCCTTGTTATAGGCTCCCTAAGTTTAGTGACAGCCCTTTCCACTTTCTGTTGCCTGAGTCATTGTGCTAAAAGTTTTTGTGCTCTAGAATTATTAACAAAACACAGTTGCTTCACAGCAATCTTTCTAAACTAGTGCATATTATCAAGGTAATCCCTTATTTTCTGTTTAGCGTTCTGCAGTTGCTCTTTTTCTTGTTCTGAGAGATTCCCCCTATTTTGTCAATCCCGCTAAGTAATTCATATTATTTCTTAACCATATCTATCTTTCTTTTATTTAAACCCTAGTTTTAAACTCCACTTTAATTTTATCCCACTCCCTAACTATATTTTCAGAAGAAAATTCTATCTTCTCTTGTAGCTCCTGAATTAATTCCAAAATCCATTCCTTAAATTCCTCTCTTTTCAACTCATAAGTGGGAAATAGCCAGTGTCTCATTTTTATTACCCTGTGTTTTTATTTTTATTATTGGTGCATGATCTGAAATAGTTATTGGGTGCATTTCAAGACCTTCAATTAAATGCACATGTTCCTGTGAAATATAAAATCTATCTAGCCTAGCTCAGTTTTTGTATCTCAATGAAAAATATGTAAATCTACTCCAAGTTCCTAGTACTGAATTCACATCTTCCATGCCAAACATTTTCATAAATTTCTTCAAAAATCTAACCTCCTTTGTTATATTTTCCCTTCTAGGCCCCCCAGACACAATAATCACTGTTGCAAACCAAATTCCTGTCTCCACCTAAAAGTAATATTCCTTGTTGAAAGCTGATTATTTCTCCCATAATTTTCTTAACCTCCATTATAGCAGTTTTAGGTGGGATGTAAATGCATGCCAGTGTAATCCTCCTCCCTTGCCAGTAGCCTCTTAGTACTATGTATCTTCATTTATCATCTTTTTTCCTCGTCCATCACTACTGGAGCTCCTCTTGCAATTAATATAAATACTCCTCTTTTCCTTTGCCCCAGATATTCTGCTGAATAACCATCCTGGTAACCTTTCTTTATCAAAGTCATATGTCAGTTCTTTCCAGGTGTGTCTCCTGTAGCATAGCTATTTGCATGGTTTACCTTTGAAAGGTTGAAAATCGTTTTTGCGAACAGCCAGTTGGGTCAACCAAAAAGCAGATTCCTGCTTGTTGAATGTCACGGAAGTCGAAACTCAGCAAATCGAACAGCAGATTTGCTGAGTTTCGAACTCTGATATCGAAAATACAATGTAATACAGGGGGGCTGCACCCCCCACCCCCTACTTTAATATTCTAACTGTGAGGTTGCACTACAGTGGGGAAAGGGTCCATTTCCTGATCCCCACTATAGTGCACTCTGCACCCAAAATGCCGAATCTGCAATGAGCGAATGTCAATGTGCATTCACTCATTGCATATTTGATGCATTTTTTTGCCTATCCGGAAACTTGAAGACTTACTTCTGCACAACTGTAGTTTGACAATTCGACTTTCAACCTTTCAAAGGTAATCCATTTGCACTCTATGTTTTTAATATAGTTCACTACTCTTTCTTTTTTTATATTTATCTGTAAGACCATTCAGATTGAAAGACATTATAGAAAGTATCATTTTCTTATATAGTTATTATTACCACCTTTAATGTATAACTGCTTTTTTGTTAAATGTCTAGTTCCAACGTTTATGTTACATGCATATACTGTTTGGCAGGTTAGTCTTTTATACAGCTGTTTCTTGTCATATCCATTTGCACCTATGCCACATCTTACATACCTTTTTGTTTTTTTTGAAAGCTCTCAAACACAAAAACAACCCCACCCCCCTAAAACCTATTAACTTAATAACAGCACACAAAACTATGTACATCTTCATATATTGAAGTTTTTGCTTCCTAATAAGAACAAAAGTTCTAATTTGATAGCCTCTTCTATTAGTAAGTGCTGTTTGGTTTTGTCCATCTTTATAGCTCTCCTGAGAAAACATTTGAATGCTTTCAGTAAACACGTTCTTCAAGTCATTCCCCTTTATCAAATTGTCTTCTAGTGACATGCAAACCAGACACAAAAATGCTAAGGGTACCTTGTCTACCAGGAAAAAAGCCTTATAATATTCAATATTCTTTTTCATTTACATGCTTTGTAATAAACTTGTTAATGGATAATGCATATGGTCTTAACCCAGTCATTTCCCTATGCAAGCATGGGAAAAAGTACACTGATTTTTCTTTTGTCACACTCTCTTAACCAGACCTTTCCTCTCTCTTCCCCACCTGTTTATATTAGTATCCCTATTGCATTTCAAAAAAAAGAGAAAACTTTACTTCAGGTCTAATTGGTTTTGTATTATCTTGACTGTTTTTAGAGAACATTATGTCCTAGCCAATTTCTCTTTTCTTTTTTTTTTCCTTTTCCGTCAACCAATCTCCTTCCACCAGACTGTCTCCAATTTTTCTTTATCAGATTGTCTCCATGAAGACATGAAGACAAGCTGCAGAATTCCTACTTAGTATACATGCATTTGCTAGAAAAAAAGACTCATAATATTCAATATTCTTTTTCACTTATTTGCTCTGTCTTAAAACTAATCAGTCTAAGGTCCTTAATCCAGTCATTTCCCCATACAAGTATGAAAAAAAATCACATTCATTTTAACTTTATCATGCCTTTTTAACCAGGCTGTTTTTCTCAACATTGCATTGCCTATATTTCTCAAAACTGTACAAGAAGAGAGAAGAGGGGAGAAACAGAAAAAAACACGACCTGTTTACAGTCCCCATTACACTTAAAAACAAAATACAAAGAAAACCATGCACCCACAAATACAGGACTATTAAGAAAAGAAAGGGTTTTCTTTGCTTACAGTTAGCTTCCTCCTCTCTCTTCCCCTCCCGAAAGATTTTTCCGAACATTAATGACATGAGGTAGGGCACATACTTTAGAGTCCCCCACAAATCCAACAAATTTTGAAAACATCCAATATTTTCAGATTTTCTTGTTCTATTTCACATATATAATTATTGCATTGTAATCCCACATTAAGTTACTGGTTTTATTACTGATCTTCTCCATTGCCCACATCCTGTCTCTGCTGCATTTCCAATGTACTCTTGATTCTTCTAGTCAAATCCCATGCTCCCTTCCTTCTCTCCAACATTTTCTGTTCAAATACTGGAAAAAGTTTCACAGGTACAGTCTCTCTGTGGTCTTTATTAGCAGAGGGACAAGAAGCAGAATCTCTTGTTCCACAGCTCACTTTTTGTTGGACAAACTTTTGTATTTCCTCCTTAGCATGCACTTCATCAAAAATGTATTTTGTCCCTTCTGGCAAGAATAACTTAGACAGCTGGATACATCAGTTTAAATCTCTCACCTGTGTCTCAATATTCTCTGAATAGTGGAATGAATTTACTTCTCTCTTGCCTGGTGTACAATGAATAAACATTCTCCACAAACACTCTGCTGTCTCCCACTTTGAGCATTTTGTCCTTCTACCACAGTTTTGTCAGAATCAACTTCTTCTGCTAGTAGGATTTCATCTTTACTATTAAAGGTCTACGTTGCTTTCTTATAGCTAGGTTTGGAGTATACACACAATGTGCCCTTTCAATTAACAACTCCGGCTGTGGAATACCAGTCCAGTTGCTTATTTGTGCTTTTATAAAATTAATGCCTTCTGTTCCTTCCAGCTTCTCTGGTATAGCTGATAATCTGAGGTGTACCCTACATATTCTGTCCTCTAATTCTATTAATTTTTGAAACATCTCTTCCTGAGCAATCTCATATTGCCAGTCTTTTCTTCATTTCAACCTCTGATTTTGGCAGCTCTACAATCTTATCTAAATATCTGTTTAAAACTGTTTCCATTTTTTCCAGTCTTTTGTTGTTTGTGTTGATATACTCCATCAGTGTTTTGTTTGTTTTAACCAGGTCTGTATGCAGTTGTCTTATATCTTCCTATAGGTTATTGGAAGTCATGTCTGAACATTGCATTGCTTTTTGCTGAATAGCTGCAGAACTTTCCCCAGTAAGTGTTTTTCCCCATTATTTGTAGCTGATTTTTTCCAGGTTTCTGTATTTCTTTATTCCTTGGACCCAGGCAAAGCACTCACTAGCCAGTCACTAAAATTTACCCATAAACACAAGTCTACTGGCCTTCTCTGCTGAGTTTCTGTTTTCACACTGGGAGAGCTAGAAACAAGCTGTTAACTCTGTGTGCAGCCATCTTGGAACTGAATGCTTTGTTTCCTAGACAAATCCTTTAACCAGACAGTGCTTTGGGGCAATTAGGAATTTGGGCTAGGCTCCTTAATGGTCTCCTGGACTGCATGCCTATGAATCTATGAGACTAAGGTAATGGATAGAGGATTCCCCATAAGTCTGTATGGCATGCAGAATTTCCCAGTCCTTTTACCTCTTATTTTGGACTTGGACAGAGTGTAACTGCTTGGGATAGTGTGCTGCCACCAAGTTGTCATGTGTTTTGAAATATCTCTGTAAACATACAGCAACAGAACAGGTTTCTCTTAGTTTGCTGGTACATAAGTAAATCTGAAAGTTCTTATATATAACTCTGAACAAGATTCCTGAATGAAAGTGAGTAGTAACCATGAAAAAAGGATCAAGTTGGTGAACTGTTGTATGATTTGCTGAATTGACAATTATACATCTTCAACAATTATACATCTTCAAGCTTATCAGTAACTTGTGATTTAGTGTTTTTCATCTCAGGATTTTAAAGTGGACATTTACCTTAAATTATAACCACAGTTAGTAAGTTGTCACTTCATGTTTAATCATCATCATCATTTAATGTGCTCCTTTTTTTGAGAAATTATGTGAACTATGTTTAGTGAAATATTCTACATAAATTAATTGAGTAAATAAACTGCAAAATGTTTGTACAACATGCAGAACAAATTATTCAGTACTGTAGTGTTTTACATTTTAATGCATATACAGCAGGCATGCAGATAAGTTATAAGGTTGTGTAACTCTAAGTAGATAAAGCTTGTAACATACTATAACATAGGACTGTAATTGAATGCTAGTCACAGAATGTACTGGTATTATTTTGGATATCAAATTATGATTTTTTGTGAAACATTAATAATGGAGGTTATTACATCCCATGTAAAATCCCAAAAAACAATGTACACATCTTTCTCACAGTGCCCATTATATTATGATGTATATGATCTTGTCCTTATATTTACTTATTTCCAAGGTATGCAACACTTCTCTAACTGTTCTTAATATTTCTTTCAGGTCATATTTGACTTGGCACTTGATCTCCTTCAAGATGTATTCAAAGTATCTGAAAAAGTGCCTGTTTTTCCTTGGGTGAAAGAAACAATGACCACTTTCAACTCCTGTGATATAAACAATAAAGACATCAGTGAAGTAAAGGTAAACACATGCAGAGTTGTATACTTAAGTTCACTATCAAAGTATTCAGAACAGATTAAACACATTGTTTTTGTATTCTGTTAACCCTTAGGTTTAGTGTGAGATCAGGTTCCATTATGCATACTCAAACTGTAATAATATGTGGATTAGTTCTTTCTTTTATTCATTCCTTTTATCTGCCCATTAAGGTATAATCATTTCTTTTTCATTAGGTACAATAAGACACGTCTTTTCAAAGAGCCCAGTTGAATTCAGGGAGTGAACTGCTTAAGAATAGAGAGAATAATTTGCGAAGGATCAATACTTCAAACAAGAAATTGCTTTTCTTACTCAGTTTGTGCAGGAAATTTCATTTGTGTTAGATATTTTCATAGCTGGTACAAGAGAACAGGTATTCACCCATATAATTAGAACAATGTATTCAAATGAAAAACTGCTTAGAAGTAAAAGTTATGTACTTACCATAATGCTAGACCCTTGTTGGCCCTTTCCATCCATCTCAACTATTGGGGTTGTCCACCTTGAGGTGGATCTGAGCCTGTAACACTTTCAGAGTTGCTCCAGTGCTCAAACACTCCCTCTTCCATAATGCTAAGTGTTAATATTTATCTTCAGATTGACTTCACTCCTAATAGTAGATGGGAATTCCCATGGAAGAAGGAAACTCTAGGAAGATAGGTCAACAGAAAGGCTTTAGCTCAGGTCCATCATAATCCTCCAGGAACAAAATATAAAAGAGTCATGTTATTTGGAAGGGGATGGAGGGAGGATTGTTGACATGGATGGGGACAATAAGGATCTTGCACTATGGTAAGTGCATAACTTTCATATCCTATGTTGTCCCCTCTGTTTATCTCAACTGTTGGGACAGATTTCCTAGCTACCATGATTCCTGGGTGGCATCATGACAAAGGTACCTCTGAGACTGCAGGAACCGAAAGCTGCTCAGGATATGGAAATAAGATCCAGTTTGACAAAAGTGTACATTGTAGAACATGCTGCTGCACAGTCATCATCCACTGATGAGTGATTAAGGCAGCAGAAGCAGAAACAGATCTAGTGGAATGTGCTATTGGTTTGGTTGATAAAGAAAAGCCCTTTAAATTGTAGACAAATGTACTGCAGTCTGATAGTCATCTAGACAAGTTGATGTTAGAAACTTTGGACCCCAATTTGTCTTTGGAAAAGGACACAAACAGCTGATCATGTTTACATAAAGGTTTTGTACAACGTAAATCAAATCTCATTAGTTCTTTCATTTTCTCTGAAATTCCTTGGAGTTTCCCAGAGAAGTGCCACCATATATTGGCTGGTACACAGAACATGGCATAGCCCTCAACCTCTGACTACCAGAATCAAGATCAAAGCCAAAAGAACAAAGGTCCCAATTCAGGAGCATTTTTTAAATTTTCACAGCATTGACTTAGAAAGTTTGCAGTGTATGATTGCAAGAATTAACATGCATTTACTAAAGCAAAAGAAAACTGGAATTCCAGTTGTTATTATTTGTTTATTGTATTGCCCTACTATGTTTCATAACATCAAGCTCAGGATGGACAGAGCAAAGGTTTAATCCAAAATTAGGGATATCCCTGGAAAATAAAGTCACTTGATGGGTATCAGTACAAGGGTGCTGAAACCATAGACCCAGGGGGAGGGAGCACCCCTCCACACTTTTACAGGTCTGACCATGGTGGCAGTGTCTTCTTTAAGGAGGACCCATGCATCAGTCTGTGCATTTGTTCCTGCCTCCCCTCCCAATTTTAAAATACAGGTACAGCTTTTAATGAGTTTTCTGCTCTATATGTTGTTGCTGCCAGGTAAGGGTTTGGTGTTTATGCTGGGGATTAGTTTGCTTACATATGTTGCTGGTCATTTCAGTGTGTGTGTGTATAAAATGCCCCATGTAGGTATACCTGGTGGTTAGTGTTGCTCAGACTCAAACCCCGTACCTTAGGTACAAGAGCCTAAATTCTCTACCCATACCACCACTTGTGATTCAAGGAGTTGAGTCCTTAACTTTCAACTGTCCAGACTGTCCATAATATTTGGTTCATATTTTTAGTCTGTTCCTCTTAAAAATTGTGGTTTTCTGGCAAATCAGTGAGAACTGAATTCACTAAATAATGACAGCCCTTTAAGTTTCAGTCTTCCTATCTTTCAGGAAACATATGGTAACATAAAACACTTTATTCTAGCAACTTTCTAAGATTATACAAGCAATGCTTAAAATGTCTCCTTGGTTTTTGGCCTTTGCCCCTCCCCCCAATAAATTTTGGCTTTTTCCAGATTTCTTGTGCTGCAAAGTTGAGAGTCAAGTGAATTTTACAAGGAGCTGAGTGCTTCAAAGGGAAGTTTAGTGTTGATTATTCCCATTCTGTCTGCATTGTTAGTAGCACAACAGGTAGTATACTTGCTTTTGATTCAGAAGGCTGTGAGTTTTACTCCCACAGTATGGAGATGGATTGCTGATACTGTACTGTGTTTTACTTTAAAGGGAGTGGATGCTGCAGTCCTGTGAATGCCCTCCTTTGGAGGAGTTATCTAGTAACTATGAACCTGTAATCAGTTTGCCATCCATTCCCTATTGCAATATTACTAACTTATTATTTTTTTTTAATGTAACATAAGCAATTCTTCAAGGGCAACAGGCACTATTTGTCGATGAAACAATTAAATATAAAGTTGTTTGCTAGCAGCAACCACTTCATTAGTTACAGATCCCTTTAATGTGAAACTATTTTGATGACTTTTACTTCTGCAAAGATTGTGCATAAATACTGATATTGGTGGATTGTAATGACAGAAGTTTGAGTAGACTTTTATGATGGAAATGTTCTGAATTGGACAGTTTTGTCATTATTGGTTCACAAGTTTTGTTTCATTGCTTACTGGAAAAATGTTCAAAACAATAAATTTAAAACACGCTCTAAGAAGTGTGCTGTATTATACAAAGAATATCATTTAATACAATCAGGAAAGTGAATCAAAGAATGTATACATGTATGCATGGCCCGAAAAATGTGTAAAGAGGCTATGGTTTGAAAATGTCCCAGAGGTAAGCTTAGTCCTCCACTTGCCAGATGCAGAATGAATGTGGGTTTTCATGCCATTTCAATGAATGTGAGTTTCAAGGGCAGAGAAGTTTACTGCTCATGCTAAGCCTGTTTTCATTACAAGACTGTTTTGTTTATTTAGCAAATGGCTGTCACTGTTTGTGCAATTTTATTTCAATATCTATAATCATTGTAGAAGTAAATAAGAAAACAGTATGCATGCTGACAGGTTTAAACAGTGTTTATGGCAACTGAGGAGAAATAGCCAAGTAATGGAACACTGGAGTGGCTGGGGAGGGGGCTGCTGTTGGAGCGGTAGGAGGTTGCTGCAGGAGGGCTGCTCTGGAGGGGTCCAGTCTATTACCCTGCCTTTGTCCCAAACAGTAACTGGTGCCAGAATAATGAATTGAAACTAAACTCCAAAAAATATATTATCGTATCCTTTGGGATGTCATCTACTACAGGGAACTGCCAAAAGGATACAAGTCCTAAACAACAGGTCTTGCATGGACCACCTCAAAGATTTATCACTATACTCAGTATCCTGCAGAGTGCTTAGAGGTGACCTGTGTCTAGCATACAAGGCATCATTTGACTTAGTACTGCAGGACCTACTGAACATCAACAAGTCAAACTATTCCAGAACAGACTATCCATTCAAGTAAAACAAAGATTATCCCTATCCATATTCAAATGCAACTTGGATCTAAGGATAAGTAATAGAAAATGTACTGCAGGATTGCCTCTCATGCCACTAATGGATAGAGGCAGTTCCTAAATGCTGTATCCCTTACATGGGCCCCCTCAAATTATCTATGGTATGGTTACAGTTATTCTCACTAGGGCTAATGTGCAATTATCAGTGATGGAATAGGCAATACCAGTCAGGAAATGTTAATTTCAGCACCCAAAGGGAACTTGGCTAAGCTTAAAATGTCCTCCAAGTGAGCCTATGTTGTGGTAGTAAATAGTTTTTAAAAAATTGCCCTTTTTAGATCACAAAGTGCCCCTCTCGCCCTCCGCCCCCCCCAACCCCCCCCCCCCCCCAGCCTTCAGCAGCTTCCAGCACCTCTGTATCAGTAACTATCTTTTTTGGATGGGAGGGTGAGGAGCCTGATTGTGTGTGAAAGTGCTGGACATTTACAAGATCAGTGGAGAGTTATTTTTGATATGGCTTGTGTTGGGCATCATGTATGTGTCTTATAGAAACACATTGAAATGCATTACTGTTGGTTATTATGTCTTTCAGTTCTTTCACTATGTCAACAAAAGTATACATAGAAGTTGGCAGTCTTTTTTAGGTGGACAGACTGTATGTGAAAGCAAAGAGCATTATGTGCTTGTTAAATGAACAGTAGTACAGCACATTTAGTGAGGAGTCAGTGCATGTGTTTGAGAGCAGCAATTTGAAGTACCTTAATGTGGCCATTATATTTGCTAAATGTCTAGACTTCTTCACAACCACTAGTGATCCATTTTTTCAAAAGTGGCACTTTCCACTAAGACAATGTATGTGTAAAAAAAAAAAAAACTAATGATTGCAGTACTTTAGAAACATAGCAATGAGATAACCCATGCTGTGGCATTCATAGTGTTACCTCATTATTATAATTTCACAGCAATAATTGTCTTGTAATGTTATACTGCTGAGAGCACTAGTTAGCCAGTGGCCCTCATAGTCATTGGAATATGAGACCCCTGCCTGTATTTTGTATATTTTTTTAGTAATCTGTCAGTAATATTCTGTTTTTGTGTAATTGAACTTGGCGGAATTGGTAATGTCTTTATCTGAGTATGCATATTTTATGCTAATTAGGTCTCAGATTGTCCTTAATTATAAGGCTCTGGGCCAGATTCAATAAAGCCTACACTAAGTGTACACTGTTCTGAGTGAACAGACAACAAAGACATAATGCACACCCTCTTCCTCCTAATTTTAGTTTTCCTACTGGTATTCTTGCAGCTTTAAATACTGACAGGATTCATAAAGGTTACCGCAAACTGTAGACTACATGTACACTTAGTGTAATCTTTCTGAGTGACTAGAAAGCACAAAAATATGATAAGGATTTTATTGAATACATATTGTGTACACTTAGTATACATTTAGTGTAGACTTTATTGAACCTGGCCCTGTGTCCCTCATTCTGTCATCTAGAAGTTGAAAGTTCTGTCCTAGTGTGTTACCATGGTATATACACAATAATATTGAGATTGTTAAAAAAATAAACAGACACAAAATAATATGCAAGTACAGAGAAGTGTTGAACATTGCTCCATCACATTTCTGCATTACTTGCAACTATATTTATGTTTCTTCCACATTTCTCATCTGGTCCTTCACCTTATATTCTTTCTTTTGTTTTTTGGCACATTCAGTTGCTGCCTGATTTTTTTCTACTTCTGGTTTAATTTCCATTCCTTCTTGATGTCGATACGCTTCTGTAAAATTAAGCAGAGAAGTCATCTTAGATTTATTCTCCTCATGTTTCAAAACTTTCACTACATTTGGATCTTGTGAGGTCAGTAGATATGTGTGGACTCCCACAATTGCAGATCTATACATGTAATCAATTTCAAGGAGGACCATCCCTCCTTCAGAACAGGGAATACATAATCTTGGTATACACTTATTTTTATAAATCATTTGGTGAGCATGAAGCATCCTTCTTGTTTTAATATCTAATCTATCCAACACTTTTTGGGGCCAGTCAGTCACTCCAAAACTGCATGTTAGGACAGGAAGAGCAAATTGATTATAACTTATATCTTGTTCCTAGATGTCATTGCTGTTCTCAGGATTAATTTACATATTCTAAAGTATTCCTTACTGAGTTTTATTCACATTTGTTCATGTTTTATTGCTGATCCTTCATCAATGCCCAAGTATTTATACACTCCTTCTTGCTCAAGTTCTTTTACATTACATTCTTGTCCCAAACTGATGTTTTCCTGGTGCTGCAGTTTTCCTGCTTTAAATGTTGCTTTTGCACATTTATCAAGATCAAATGACATTCTAATATCATCTGAAAAAGTTTTGACAACCTGCAGCTGTGTTTTCATTTCCTATTCTGATGAGCTATACAGTTTTAAATCATCAACAAAGAGAAGATGAGAAGTAATTAGACTTTGTTGTTTTCTAGGAGCTAAATTGTAGCCATGGCCTAAGCTGTTAAGTAAACAGCTTAATGGTTAAATGGCAAGGCAGAATAGCAGTGGTGACATAGAGTCACCCTGGAATATCCCCCTTTGAATTTTTATCCCTGGGATAATGATCTGTCCCTTATCCATGGCTTAATTGCAAAGTGGTCTGCCATTGTTTCATGGTTACTGTAATGTAGTCAATCAGTGTAGGGTGTATCTTATACATTATTAAGCACTCTTTTATCCATGAATGTGGGATACCATCAAATGCTTTTTTGTAGTCCATCCATGCCATAATTAAAGTCTTCCCCTTTTTACAGTTGTCTACTATAACTTTGAAGAATTCAAGTGAAATACTAAATGAAAAGGTACCAATAACCAAATATTCACTTCAGTTGCTGCTCCAGTACCAGTAAAGGACACCCAGTCTATCAGATTCAACCCTTTAATATCCAATAAAATGTACAAGCTTAAAGGATTTAGTACTTTCATTTCTAACACGCCAGAAACGTCTTAAGTTTCTGGTGTGTTAGAAATTAAAGCTCTAAATCCTATAAGTTTGTATATTTTGTTGGATATTAAAGTGCTGAATTTGATAGACTGGGTGTCCTTTATTGGTACTGGAGCATCAACTGAAGTGAATATTTGGTTATTGCTGTCTCCACTATAATTTTATTTAACAACAAATGATCCTTTGTTCCATATGACTTTCTTTTATTGCCCTTTTGTTCTACTGCCATAATTGAGTTTTCTTCTAAAGGACTATAAGCTCTCTCGGCGTCAATTCCTGTGTATAATTTATACAACGTCAGAAGGAAAGTTATTGGTCTATAATTTTTAGGGTAGCTTGTAGGTTCACTCTTAAGTAAGAGCATTGTTTTGCCTGTTGTTAGCGAATGTTGTTTCTGTTTGGGGTGCACATATAAATAGTTCTTACTCATGGCTAAATCCTCATGCAAATATGTTGATACTTTTAACCAAAAGTTAGGTACAGCACTTTGTTTCAGTCTTTCTGGCTGTTACTTCATCCCATTTCATATCCTGTACCTTTAAACTTCTTATTCTTTCTTTTACTTCTTCTATCCATTTAGCATCTTTATGTTCCACAGGATCTTCCAAAATGTATCTACTTCCTCTTTTTTGGCTGTCTTTCATTTCCTTTTACCTTATTTCTCAATTCTCTTTAAAACATTTTTGGGTCATCAATAAATTCCTTATGTTGTACTTTTCCCTTATATGTATCCGTGTGTCTTCTAAGTTTTTCCACCTGTGCTGAAATTTTTAGTTTATCTGTGATAGTGCATGATAGATCCTGGTCTGTTCTAATACTGTGCATTGCTTTAATCACATCTATCTTTCATAGTATTTTTGTTGATCTATTCCTTCTATAATCTTCTAACAATGACACTTCTTGTCTTAATTGCTTTATAGTTTTCTCTATTCGATACTTTCATGTTGGTATTCTATTTCTCCCCTTCCTTTGCCTCACTACCCTGTGCTCTTGTGGTAGAACTTTATCAGTTATTAATTTAGCAGCACAATAGTATATCCTGTTTACTTCTGTTATATCACATGGATCTCATGGAAAGTCCTAATTACTGCATTCATTTGTTTTATCAGACTTCTGAATTTCTGGGTTTTATTGACCTTCTGCAGTCTATTTCTCTCTTTGATCTTAATATAGCTATCCAGGTCCATTAAATCAAGCAACTCTTCTCTTAGCTCATTTTCTTCCAAACTGAAGGCACATCCCTTGTGTTCCATTTTCTGCGGGCATTCTATAGAAAATTCTATAGCATCTTCCTGTGGCACATTCTCAATTTTATCCTGTGTCATCTGTTGCTCTGTCATTTGGAAACTCACTGTCCTATCACTCTTCAACATTGACTGCATCAGAGTTTCCACAGTTTCCTGTTCCTTCCCTTGCTGTCTAGCTTCAAGTGAACGTTTATACTGGTTTCCTGTGGAAGGCTCCAAAATATCTTGATATAGCACCTGACCAGTTGCTTCCTGTTCCACTGGTTTCCCCTTAATTTGGATATCCATTGCTCTATCCTGTTGTGGTGCTTCCTGCATTTGATTTTCTACACTGAAACTTTCTCTTTGCAACTGCTCCATAACCTCAATTTCTCTTTCTTTGACTTCTCCATTACTAATCTCTTTTTCTACTTTTCCTCTTAGTCTTCATATTTTTGTATTGTAAAGTTTTCCATATCTGGATTCATTCGCCTGTATTTCTCTTCAAATATCTTTGGTGCTGCTCTTTTTGTATTGGTTAGTTTTGCTTTCTCCTTTGCATAAATATTACACCATATTAAATCTTTTTTCCTTTCCCATGTCCATATTTCTTCTCCACATGTCTCCTGATCTTTTTACTTTTCCTTATTCTGGGGACTAACTCCATCATGATGTGATGTAGTCTGTTAGACCTTCTACATTCAATCCTTCACTTTGCAGGCACTCCATAACTTCAACTTCTATTTCTTTAACTTCTGCTTTACTAATCTTCTTTTCCACATTACATCTTTGTGATATTAATTTTTTATTGTGAAATTTTCTATATCTGGATGCCTTTGTCTGTATGTCTCTTCAAATATCTTTGAGACTGCCTTCTCTATATTAGTTAACTTAGCTTTCTCCTTTGCATAAATATTGCACCATATCAAATCTCTCTTTCTTTCCCATGTCCATATTTCTTTTTTACATTTTTCAAATATCTCTAGGGTTTGTTTATATTTCCGCACTTCCTCAGATGCTTCTTTTTCCAAACAGATCAAAGTTTCTTGATCTATATACTGTTTTTCAAAAATCTGTTGTATTAATGAACGCAAATTTTTATTTGAAGCTTCTGACAGTTTTTCCTGCGGAAGTATTTTTCTTTCCTCTAATTTCTCCTTAATCGTTTTGTATATCTTGTGTGGAAATTCTGGGCTTTTTACATAATAGTAACAATACATTATTTTTCTTATCCTCAATAGTCCACTCTGTCATCTTTATGGCTCTTCTTTGGCCAGTCAGTTTTTGTGGACTGCTACTTCCTTCTACAACAGGGGGGGCATCCTCCCCCTGGGCCTGGCCTGGTCCCATTGTAGGAATGTTTCCATATTTTGAGGATTCTACACTGTCATTTTTTCCAGTCCTGGCACCAGTGCGCTTACCAGGATTGGGCACTTTTTTATCCTGGGTCTTGTGCACCCAGCTATCTTTTTTTTGTTTGTTTTTGACATACTTCTGTCCATTATATATGCTATATAAATACGGTCTATATATCAGTATTGGTAAGATTCTGTGAAAAACAGGGTCCACCTCGCGAAGGTACTCACCAAGACTTGAGAATGAATTCAATTTCAGCACTACTACTATCCTTTGCTTGCTGACTTTTCATCTCTCCATTAGGTCTTAAGACATTGTAGATGTCTGTTTAGGTCAGGTGTCAAGAAAGCAAGATTTTATTTGGCAATGTTTGAAATGCAGCGTGTGGAAACACCAGGAAATGCTGGTAATCTAGATGGAGAAGCTGCCTTCCTTTTATTATTGCTGTCTGAGCTTATTTTCACAGGAATGTAAACATTTTAAAAGTCATACAAGGTTACTTGTTAATTTTTGTTTTGTTGTAGTGTGTGCCATTTAAATGATAAAGCTGGATCTAGGTATATGCCTAGCTATTTGAAATTGTCTTGCAGACCTAGTTGAGTCATCTTGGGGATTTGCTTCAGTCTTTTGTGTATGTTTTATTAACAGATATTTTGTTTCTGAGGTGTTCAATACAGGGTGCCTGTTTTGGAACTGTGTAATTATATCTGATATACCCTTTCTTAGCACAGTTGTGATGACAGAGGCACTCGGAGAATTGGACTCAAATTACCATCTTAAAATAGTTAATGTAGTGTTGGTTTTATTGTTGATATACAGTTTGAGAAGGAGATGGTTATTTGTAGAGCACCCCAGTTTTTCAGATGGATATATTGGGAGTCTTGTACTTTACCTGTGAAGGACCTGTCAGTTAAGTAGTAGTTAAACTATAATAAAGAGTTTTCAATAACTCCTGTAGAAGGGAGAACTGTAGACGTGTGGGGGGGGGATAGTTTATTGTGTCAAGGGCCAGATTAAGGTCTGTCAAGACACATCTTGTAACTAGGCTAGAACATTTGTTTGGAGCTACAGAGCTGAACTTGTGTTTCATGTTTGCCTAATGTCATACTGCTCAGGCAAGTAACCATATTTTCTTGTTATTCTGATACTTGCTGCATGATTCTCTCTTACATATTTTGTAGTTTTAGGGCACATATTTGACAAAACTTTTCTGGCTGAGTAGATATTCTTTTTGTACTGAAATCACTAAAAGATGTTTCCATTGTGAGTAAAATATTCTATTAATGATGGAAAAATTGGAGAAAGCTGCTCCAAGTATTAGATACTCTGGCTGTGTAATGTCACGGCAACATTTCTTGTTGGGTTGCAATTTAGCTAACAGTTTCTACATTTTTTTTTTCTTGGTCTTCTTTATAAAAAACATAAGAATGATTTGGTAGAGTCATTCTCCTGCAATTTTTTGTGGTATTGATAATAGTGTTACAGTTTGAGGGGACCTGTGTGTAGCTAGTACAACCAGCTCCATTGGTGTATGG
This sequence comes from Protopterus annectens, assembly GCF_019279795.1. Lineage (NCBI taxonomy): Eukaryota > Metazoa > Chordata > Ceratodontiformes > Protopteridae > Protopterus > Protopterus annectens. Next base: position 325,855,300 of record NC_056750.1, on the reverse strand, counting down.
GGATGAAACCCTGACTTTGACCAAGGTAACCCCAATTTGATAAGCACTTCAGATGTCGCTGGAGATGACATTGGCAGAAAAAAGAATGATGATAAGGTAGACCCTGTTCGCCTCTTGTAGGTGAGAGCACTGGGACATGCTTAGGGCAGACAGGTGAAGCATATGCAGTGGGAGTGATACCCCTGCCATGCAGATATCCTGGTGCTGCAGTGTAGGTGGTGGACATTTGAGGGAGGAATTCCTACAGAAATGGGGGAGTTACTCTAATGATACCAATGCATATCCCATCAGGTGATGTAACTCAGCATGTTAATAGGAGGTATGGCTTAACTGGAAGGCTACAGTCTCAGTAGAAATATACTGGCTTCAGATGACATCTAACCTGCTGTAAAAATTAACCCAATCTGGCAGTGATGGAACAAGCTGGTGGATCTGCCATCCAAGAAGACTTGGTCAGAAAAGGATAGCAGATACCCGGGAGAAACTACTAATTATGTTCAGTTGGTACTAGACGGGAATGTGCAAAAAAAAGTGTTGAGCCAATGCAGCATTTTGTGGATTTGTCATGATTATGTTGCTACTATTGTTGCGAATTTTCTTTGTCTTTTTATGCTAAGAATCACAAAGAAGTGATAGATATTGTCTTCTGTAGTTTGTTTATAGGAGGCAAGCCCGCTCAGCAATCCCACCTATATGAGACAAACCCCTACACCCCAAAACTAAATACATGCTAATTCTGAGATTATACCAACACAGAGAATGAAAAAGTGATAAAAATACACCCCTCACCATATTGCTGTGATTATAAGAAGCTGGCATTCTTTCTGTGATGATGTTCTGATCATCATTCAAGGGGTTGTTGACAAACAGTTGGTTTCCATATCAGGGGCTATGAGTCTAGCACTGCAAGGGCATTTTTTTAAAAAAATTAGTTCACTCCCTGGTTTAATTTTAAAAATGCATCTGTGTTGTGTATGCCTTTACTAGAAAGGGCAGAATCAGAAATTGATGCAGTTGCAATCTGTATGCATATTCTCCATAACCTTTTCTCTTTTAGCATATCAGTACTTACCGATTAGCTTCAGTGGAGGAAATGGCAAATGTATGTGCTGCAGATTCCCTTTATAATGTTCTGCGAGCATAGCAGAAATGCATTTTGGAAAAACCACTTTAATATAGATCATAAAGAAATTGCTTTATGGGCTAGATGTAGCAACTACATCAGAAAGATAGGCATAAACTGTTCCATGAAATCTAAACACAAATATACTAATCATGCTATTGGTTAAGAACAAATATGTATAAAATAAAGCATTATTAGAACTCATGCCTGCAAAATAGAGTTACAGTAGGCTTACTATAAGACACACAAACATGACAATCTCCTGCACATAGCATTACTTGTAATATCTCATTTATGTCTGTTACATATTAAATGGTTGAATATGAGGTATGACAGGTGTCTAAAATCTTGGGAAGAAGGGTTTGTGAATAACTAGCATTCATGGTAGTTCTAGTCCATACCACTAAATGTCATATCCCTAACTTTACCTTTATCGTCATAATCACCTTAACATAGCCAGAGTCTGAATTGTCTAATCTGGACAGGTAGTTAATGGCATTGTCTCTGGAAAATATGTATAGACCTGAAATCATGACAGCTGATACTTTCACGTTCAGGTAGCTGAAGTTCAGACAGGTGCTGTGGAATTTGGGTAGGAAAAATAGAGGGACACAGATACTGTCAGTGTGGTCTAGTTATACATCCCAGATGTGAGTAAGAAATATAATTTGCTAAAAAATATGGACAAAGCAAATATAAAATGAGCAGAAGGACATTCATAGCAAGAAAATATAAACATTGTACTAATAATATCACTCTAGGGACAGTCCGAAACAGTATAAGAATAGGTGTACCCCAGCACAGGCATATTATGTACAATGGAGCAGCCAACTAGGTATAGATATGTACAGAAAATCCCATCAAACAAGGGATGAGAATCTACACACTTGTCCCATAGAGATGTAGCATTTATCTGTAACTGCTGGACAAGACATGTAATTTGGATTAGAAACATGGGGAGAGGAGACTCTTCCCTAACATTCCATAACTTAATGGCATAGGGCTTTGGAAGCCCTGTGAACTGACAGGAGATGTTTACAGTAGTAGTATGGGGCCAGAAGGTAATGAGTTTCAAGCGAAGTTCAAAGACGTAATCTGCAGTAGCGTATAAAGGGTAAATGAATTGCACCAAAAGCCATTCAACATGTAAAAGCATATCATGGATGGATGAACACATGCTTGGGAAAGAGGCGATTACTGCTGAGAAGCAGACAATTAAATGAAGCTAAAGAGATCTTACAAAAGTTGTATACTGTAAGAGTATGGACAGGTGGAAGACACTATACTTAAAACAGGGCCACTTCAAGAAGGCTCACACAGAGAAAGGACTTAAGAATAAAAAGACTGTAAAAATGTGTTTAATTAGGAAATATTTAGGCTGAGAATGAAAGAATGAGAATGTGTATATACCAGCTGAGCTAAGGGAACAGTTTCAGAAGCCTCAGAAAAAGATATAAAATGCTGTGCAAAAAGCTACAGTAGAGTAATGCAGTAAATATGTGCAGGATCTGATTTTGGGCCCTCTGCAATGTGGCAGTGCAATGGAGTTTCATTTGTTGCTCTCAGACTGTCTATTTTTTGTCTGTTTTCCCTGTGCATGACAGCATATGCATCTCCTGCCAGGACATACTCCTACATTATCTACCAGACAAGGAGAATATGCCAACTGTTTCTTTTATACCACTCATACATTTTAGCAGGGATGGCCTTTGGTTAACTGGTGCCTTAGGCAAAAGGTCTTCACAGCATCCCTCAACACCACCTGGTGCCCCCATTCTAGTTTGCCTACACCATCCAAATTACTGGAAAAGCACCTCGAGTTGGCCTATGCCTAAGGTCAGCTATGCATTTTGGATCTCAGTCCTTATATTCGCTTTCTCTTTGACTTGAGAAGATTTGAACTTTTTCTGAAAAATCAACCAATAAAATACTTGAGACATTCACCTCAACTGTCACCCCTGTGATGGCATATTGTATGGTATCCACATCACCTCTCACTCATTTAAGCTGTCAGACCATACCTGTAGCCAGCCTTGCCTCAGGAGTGGACCATTGAGTATTCTAATTTTGGTTTTACTGAGGACCAAGAATTTTTCCCCAGCCCTTCCTTGTACAAGGATCGTTGGCCAATATTGAGGATAGTACACTGATTCTACCAGTGACATCAAAAGAACAGGCCAAGGTACTGGGTATGTGCCAACTTTTTGGTGTCTGCTGGAAACATCGTTCACTGGCTTGGAAACATGCTTTCAAAGAACATAGCATAATACCAGTGCTAGTTCTTACATCTGTATCTCCCTGTCTGTGTTAGCACTGGCCCTGGTAAGTTCATTCCCTGCCAACAAAACCAGAATGCCATCAGTTCATCTTTGGCACTTGACCATTGCACACGTGGCTCCCACAGGAGATGTCTGGACTTGGGACTACCTATCCTGGATCTAGGAAGGATCTCTCTATCTCTCTGTCCTGTGAAGAGGAATCAGATTGATTAAAGGCCCTTATTTCTGAAAGGGATAAGAAAGCAAAACTGTACCTACCCAATTATGATAAAATCACCCTTCATTGGAGAAATCCTTAGGCTCATGAAGAAAAATGTGGATTGGCCTGTGACTGCCTTTTCCTGAGAGATGACTGATGAGTATTTGGACAAGGGGGAGGAGGAGGAGAAGAAGGCCAAAGTTATCCAACCCATGAAACTTGTCATTAAGGATGCTATTTTTGCAGCCTGAAAGCATCCTAATGCTACTGCCTCTATTTCTAAGAAGACCTGTACCTGCCAGAGTCCTTTAGGAGAGAACAATAAGATCCTAACTAAGCCTCTTAAAATAAGCTCCCACATGATCTTTTCACTCCCACATTGGCTCTAGATGATAGTCTTTGTTGAAGAGACACCCCGACCCCATGTGCAAAACTGGGAAAAAGGGGTTATGGATGGATAGGTTCTGGAAACCACCATATAGGTTCTGGAGACTATAGCACTTCTACACCTTATTTTTCTAAGGAGTCCAAAGTGCTAGGCGTAGTGGCATACAACAGATATTCTTCGTGTTTCACTGTTGCAGTCAACACATTTGGTTTATCCTGCCAGGGGTAGCCCTCAGTCGGCCCGAATACCAGAGGCTTAGTATTTCTGCATCAGTTTTGGTCACTCCAGGACTGACATCAGGTCATCAGTGGTATAAAATCAGGCAGCCAATGCCATTACATCAGTCTTTCTTGCCGAGAAGCCCGAAGCAAAAGCAGTTCGCAAGAGTGCCGGACGGCTGCTACCTGAGTTTTCATTTCCAAATTGAAGTTGAATTCTTCTTAAGCTAAGTACCCCACTGGGGATCCTTTTTCCTGCTCTAACTGATGTCAGAAAAAGTTAACAATTGTCTCGCCTGTGGAAAGCAAATACCACACTGAGACTTCCATTCTTACTGTGTTACCTGTTTAGGCCCAGACCACGACATCCCTCATTTTCACTTTTGTGCTTTGTTCAATGCCAGTACTATACATCATTGGGCCCTTATTGTAGCTAGATATTTTCGCTCTCAGTCCTTGAATTCTGATATGGCTTTGGTAAGCCATCCGACTACCGATCTTCCAAAAAAACATAAGGATAAAGACAGAGACAGACTGCACAGGTCCAAAACTGCCGATGATGCTTCCGTTAAACTAGTCGTCAGTTCACTGGTCCTCAGTGAGGCGCTTTTGCAGCCCCTGATGCCCGCTTCTGTAGATTTGCAGGCTGCTACCAAGACCCTTTCAGTGTCCGGTATGCCACGAGACTCTTCTTCGACTAAGTATCCTGTGGATGTCTCTAACTTGGATAGGTCTGGAGCCGCTGAGTAGGCACCAGCTTCTGAGGAAGTACTTTGCACTACCGATACTTGACACAAACCGATGACATCTTTTGCGTCTGCAGTGATTTCTAAAACTGCCAGGTTTCTAAGACCCAGGGTACGAACTGTACCCAAAAAAACTGATGACCCAAGCTCAGGCACCTGCTTCCTTGCCTCATTCTCAAATGCTTAAAATGGTGAAAGACCTCATTATGGTTATTAGGGGAAGCCAGGCTACCCCTTCCAAAAGAAAAAGAGACTTGTCCCCAGTAGTTTTATCTGAACAGGAGTCCGATGACTCTCATGCTTCTGAATATGAAGACATGCAACCCCTCTCTGCTTATGAGGATTCTGATGTAGAGGAATCCATTCTTCTGCCTCTCCACCCGAGGATTTTTCTTTTGGTGAAACCCTTCATACTTTAAGGGAACATTTCCAATGAGAATGTCAGGACTACCCTCAGTCTAAAAAGAGACTCATGGAATTCTTATATTTACCACATCACAGACCTTTGGTCATTCCTCCTGTCCTGGATGTTGTTGATGATGTTTTTATAGAATCTAGTTTCACTCCTGACCCTTCCTCCTGCTCCCAGGAAAACTGACAGGTACTACAGAGTCCCTGACTCTCACAAATTCCTTTTCAAAAATCCTACTGCTGACCCAGAGGTCATCTCTCAAAGACCTAAAGGAATAAAAGCAACCTCAGCTAAGAATCCCACCCCCACAGATAGGGATTCCCGAGCTTTAGACAGATCGGGTAAAAAAGTATACACCTCTGCTACTCTTGCTATTAGAGCACTAAATTGTCAGTTCCACATGCATAAATAGCAGCATACCATGGAACTCCTCAAACAAAAAATGTCTTCCTTTCCTGCTTGTGCAGAAAATAAAGAATTACAAGAGCTTATGCATTCTGCAAGCCAAGTTAATAAGCACACCTTGAAATGTGGCTTTGACCCCCTAGAAGCATCTTGCAGAGCAGCAGTCACTGGTTCTGTCCTTAGAAGGCATGCTTGGATTAAGGAACAGACCTTGCCAGACCATGTCAAATCAAAATTATTGGACGCACCATTGAACAAAGACAATTTGTTTGGCACCACGGCAGAAGAGGTCTTAAAAAAGATGGAAGAAAAAGCTAAATCTATGTAGACAGTTAAAGACTTTTTACAAGTCCAGCCTCTGAGGTTCAGTAGGCATTGACCCTCCAAGCACTGGTCCTTTCTGGCCCCCTGCAGGCCAGCTCAGCCCAGCCCAGACCCAGTGGAAGCAGACCCCCCAGACAACAGCCCCAGGGAATGCAGAGATCTAAGCAATGAAGTTCCTCCTCTTCAAAAACAGGGAGTGCTAAGCCACCCCCTTATGGTGAAACTTCACAATGACTTTATACCTCCACCCCTTACCTCTGAGCACCTACTTGTGCCCCTAGGAAGAAAACTCTCCTTCCATGCAGACAACTGGGCCTCTATTACCAACGACCGATGGGTGCTCAACATAGTGTCCAGGGATACAAATTTTATTTCCACACTCTGCCAAACTCAAAAGGGTTCCCAGATCTTCCTCCAAACCAGTGCGCAGAGGTCATAAAGCAAGTCCTTTCCCTGCTCTCCATGAGGGCAATACAGCATGTACCTACAGACCAGATAGGCCAAAGTTTTTATTCCAGACTCTTCCTGGTACCCAGAAAAGAGGGCACCTGGCACCCAATCCTTGATCTATCCATTCTAAACACCTTTCTGGTGATACCAAAATTCAAAATGCTCACTCTCCGGCAGCTTCTTCCTGTGCTTACCAAGGATGCTTGGTTAGCCACCCTAGACCTAAAAGAGGCTTACCTACACATCCCAGTCAGGGAATCTTGCAGGGAATATCTATGTTTCAGGGCAGGATCTATGCACTTTCAGTTATCTGCACTTCCCTTTGCTTATCCACTGCTCCCAGAGTTTTCACAAAGTGCCTGGCTCCAGCCATTGCTTTTTGCAGACAAAGTAATATTCAAATGTACCCCTACTTAGACAACTGCCTGATCCAGGCAGACAGTCAGGAAAAGCTGTTACAGCACCTGACCTTTGTAATGGACCTACTGACCTCCCTGGGGTATACTATCAATGAAAAGAAATAAAAACTAGTACCCACACAAAAAAATTGTATTCCTGGGAGCAAGCCTGGACACAGCATCCCTTATTCCAGAAAAAAAGCCCACCTGACAAACTACTTCTCTCAGCTAGCCACCAAAACCAAGTTGTCTGCAAGGAAAATCCTGCAAGCTCTAGGGTTCATGGCCTCCTGCATTCTACTCATTCCAAATGCCAGACTGCATATGAGGAGACTACAATGGTACCTAAAAAGCCTTTGGTGTCAACACTCTCAAGACCTGGAAAATATCATTCCAATGATACCTTGTCTAAGAAAAGATTTTCTTTGGTGGGCAGCAGCATGCCATCACAACAAGGGACTTCCCTTCTCACAACCCCACACCCTCACCACAGATGCATTAGACTATGACTGGAGTGCACACCTGGATGGCAGGTGCATTCAGGGCCATTGGAGCCCAAAGCAAATACATCTGCACATCAATCAAAAAGAGATGCTAGTTGTTCAGCACACCCTGGCAGGTTTCAGACCCCTACTCTCCCCAGGGCCTCTACTGATCAAAACAGGCAACACCACAGTGATGTGGTACATCAACAAGTAGGGAGGGACTCGCTTTTATCCTCTCTGCAGGCTCGCCATGACCCTTTGGCACACAGCCTCAGCCATGCAACTACACCTGCTAGCACAATTCCTGCCAGCTTCCCTAAACACTCTGGCAGACAATTTAAGCAGAAACCTGCTGGACCCACACGAGTGGCAGCTAGACCACAGAACCTTCACCCTTGTAAACCAGAAATGGGGCACCCCAAAGGTGGATCTCTTTGCCTCATACTCCAATCATCAGCTCAGCAAATTCTGCACCAGGGAACCTCACAGCAAGGCCTGGAAAGTGGATGCTCTATCCTTCCAGTGGGTAAACCTCTCAATCTATGCATTTCCCCCTTTACCACTCATTTCAAGGGTACTGCTCAAAATAAGGGAGGAAAAACTGAGGGTAATCCTGATTGCCCCTGACTGGCCATGCCAGCACTGGTACCCACTGCTGCGCATCCTGTCACCATGGCACCTACCTCAGATCCCAACACTCCTAACCCAGAAGAATGGAGAATTCATACATCCCCAATTGCAGGGCCTTAACCTGTCAGCCTGGCTTTTTTCCTGACCTCTCCTCAAGCTGCCAGCCTAAGCAAACAAATCCTAGATGTTATACATGAGGCCAGATGCCCCAGCACTAAAAAATCCTATGCTGACAAGTGGAAAAGGTTTTGCACCTGGATCCTGGCTAAGGGAACCGAAACAGCACAGCCCTCCCTACCTGTCATCCTGGATTACCTAGCAGATCTACTGCACAGAGGTCTATCCTTCTCTTCTATTAAAATACATGCCTCTGCCATCTCGGCTCATTACAGCACAGAGCCACCACTCTTCTCACACCCTCTCATCAAACAGTTCCTAAGAGGGGCTAACAACTTAAGGCCACCCAGAAGAGCTCCTACCCCAGCTTGGGTCCTTAGCTTTGTGTTGGAAAAACTCACCCTACCCCCCTTTGAACCTGCAGCTTCGGTAGAGTTAAAATTCCTCTCTTGGAAAACAGCCTTGCTTCTGGCCATCACTTCAGCTAGAAGACTTTCAGAGCTGCAAGCACTCATGGCTGTAGAGCCCTTCATCATTTTCCATGCTGACAGGGTCTCTCTCAGTACTAACCCATTCTTCATACCTAAAGTGGTGTCCAGTGTGGCTCTCAACCAATCTCTTCATTTGCCCACCTTTATCCCTAACCCACAAAACAAGGGAGGAAGGATTCTGCACTCTCTAGATGTGCACAGGCAGCTCAGATTCTATCTGGATAGAACTAAATCTTTTCAAAAAACTGACCAATTGCTAGTCAACTTTGCAGCAGGGCAGAGGGCAATGCCATATCCAAACAAACATTCTCCAAATGGATAGCACACTGCATCCATTTCTCCTAAAAACTGCATGGGAAACCACCCCCAAAGGGGGTCAGGACACATTCCACCAGGGCAACCTCCACCTCTGCAGATTTTCTCAGAGGAGTCCCCACCAGGGACATCCTGGAGACTGCAACATGGACTTCTGTTCATACCTTCACCAAGCATTACCACCTGCCTATATTCTCCAAATTTAGGGCATGCTTTGCCACTGCAATCTTGCAGGGCATCTTTGCCAGCCCCCAGTCTTCTTGACTGCCCCCACCCTTTTCTTCAGCTTTGCGAATCAACCCAAATGTGATGACTGCAACAGTGAAACACGAAGAACATAGTACAGTTGTGTGCATTTACCATAAATGTTGATATTTGAGTGTATTTACTGTTGCAGTCCTGGTTTCCCCCCTCCATCCCCATTGTCTCTCTCTTTCTCTCTCCATCTCTTTCTCTCTCCTTACAGGGAATTTTTGGTATTTACTTTCTACTGGTGGTGTTCTTCCACCATAACCATGCTCCCTATTTGGGAGCTCCTGACAGCTGGGGCAAGAAAAACTGATGTAATGGCATAAGCTGCCTGATTTTATACCATTTACAACCTGATGTCAGTCCTGGAGCAACAGCAACTGACGCAGAAAAACTAAGCCTCTGGCATTTGTGCCGACTGAGGGCTAACCCTGGCAGGATAACCCAAATGTGACTGTAATAGTGAATACACTCGAACATCTACATTTATGGTAAGTGTACACAACTGTACTTTTCTACACTGGGCTTCCACATGTCTACATGTAAATGTGATGGTGATGATACCATGGCTAGGGCATCAGACATATGCAGACTGGCATGACCTAGGCTCTCCGACTTAAGGATGAGCTTAAGCAGACAGTTGTCAATGATCCTTTCCAAGGAGAGGTCCTTTATGGTCATATATTCCAGGATGTGATCAAGGACTTCAGGCAGAAAAAAATTGACATTAACTACTATTGACATTCTCTAAGACACCTTGCCTCTTGTTTTAGACCAACCAAAATCTCCAAAAAAACATCTCCTCTAGGATATGAAAAGTTGAAGGCACTGAGCTCTTTTGCCCAGTTTAGAAACAGTGGATTTAATATCATCCTCATCAAGATTCCCCTTTTTATCATGAATGGGGTTGAGATGTTGCATCAACTGTCACTACCTCTCTTGAATCCTTACCACACTTCTATCTTCTTCAGTAGTCATGCCTGTCACAGTATTCCATCATGCATTCCACCCATTTCCTGGTTGGACATCAACATCCTTGTCTTCTCTTGCCTTCTCCTGCTGTCCCAGTTCTTCACCAAATTGTTTATATGCTGTTTTAACTATTTGTAAGCCCTGCTGTTTCCTTCCACTACTAAATCATTTCTCTTGTAAATTCTGATCTTCCTAAATCCCACATAACTCCTTGATAAAATTGGTTTATTTTATTTCAATAAGAAAGGTATGCAAAACAAGCAAGTCCAGAGTACCTTCTGCCTTTTCTTATTGTTTCTGTAGACTTGCACATCTGTAAAACCAGCCCTTTTCATCATATTATTGGCTATCCACCACTTTTATGGTCTATTGTGATCCTCCCCCTCCCCCTCCCCCACAAGACCAATTACAGCCTAATCAGGGCCGGCCCTTTTCATTGTATTATTGGCTATCCACCATGTTTTCTGGTCTATTCTGTCCTCCCCCTCCCCCACAAGACCTATTACAGTCTAACCTAGCTTTATTGAGCTACAGGAGCCATTTTTAAAATCCCCTTGGTGTAGCTGCTTGTCTCATCGGGTGAAGTGCCCATACCTAAGGTTCTGACTGCGATACAGTAAAACCACGGTTGCTGGGGTCCTGAACTTCTACCAAGAAAAAGCCAAGAAAGAGAGTGAATATATGTACATACTTTACTGAAAAGACAAAGTATATTCCTAAAAGTTTGTTTGTACAAACTGTTCGTTTAACTGTTGTCCTGCCCTGCTCTCAACTCTGTAATGGCTGCTTGTACATCACCACCCCATTCTTTGTCCTCCTAATCTTAGCCCTCTCTGCAGCAAACTTTCCCCTACCACCTTGTATTCTAATAGCTTAAATTCTTTCTTTCCCATTGAGTGGCACTTATTACACTGTTCTTTTTTTCCTTCTCTTATCCACTGTAAACTCTCTAGACTGCTGACTTCTCCTTGTTGCTACTTTTTTTCCCCAAGTTTCTGAGTGTTTCCTCTCTCTTCTTATTTAAAACCTCCTTTGCTGCTTGCCTGATTGTTTTTCTTTTCTGTTTAGCCCTCTAATTGACCTGGTGCTACCGGTCCATTCACCCTTCGCTTCGCTTGGGATCGCTCTGCTCCCCCTACCCTACCCCACCCACCCCCACATTCATTACATTTATACCATCCATACCACACCCTTTCCTTTCCTCTAACCAATCCATTAACTCCTGCCCCCTTCTGTTACCTCCCCATCACACACTCACCCTATCTGTCACACTACCTACCTTTGCCTGTCCCCTTAACATCCTTCCTTGCCATAATCTTGTTCTCTTATCTTTTAAGTAACCCCACATTCTTCTAAATTCTCCCTACTGGTGCACAATACCTTTCACCTCTGCAATCCCCACACTTTTTTTCCATCCTCTACTCATTTCTCAACATGTGGCCTCTATCTTTCTGCCACCTTTCTCTTCTTCCTTTCACTAACAGCCTCTTACCATATACCACTCTGCTATCAATCACCTATACCTACTCTCCCTTTTTCTTTAAGCACCCATGCTACCTCTCACCTACATCTTATCTCTCCATCTCTCTTTCTCATCTCACCTTCTGACCTCTTCAGAATTACTATTTTTCTAAATTCATCTCTCTACACTACTCTAAAACAAAGACATCCTACTACTCTGAACCAATTTCTTTGACACACTTCTCTTGGGCGGGGACATCCATCCCAATCCAGGACCATCCACCTCTACCTTTCACAAAATCTCAACTCAAACTTCTCCTCCTCACCTACCCCTTCATACAAATACTCCCTCACCCAAATCACTAAAAATCTTCTCTGTTAATATTCAAAGCATGTTTAATAAGATAACAGACCTTCACTCTTGGATTTCTAACACTACTCCCCACATGCTTACTCTGTCTGAAACCTGGCTTAAACCTCACATCCTTAATATAAAAATCATACCTCCTGGCTACAACATGTTTCTCTCAGATAGAACCAACAAGAGGGGTGGAGGGTTGCCATCCTCTATTCCAGTCAACGTAACCTTTCCCCACTCTTTCTCTCTGTTCCTAGCTTTATACCTGCAGAAATTCTTATTGTAAACTGTCACCTTAACCCTCACAAAAGATTTGCCTTAGTCTCTATTCACATACCACCAGGTGATAATATTTCTATCCTAGAGAACTTTCTGTCATGGCTCACTCAATATGCCCCTTATGAAACCATTATACTCGGATATATTAACATAGACTGGTCTAAACTATCTACCTCATCCCCTACTCACAATCTCAACCTTCATCGATTTCACCAACACATATCTACCCCTACTCAAACTAACAAAAACTCCTTACCTGGACCTATCCTGGACTGGATTCTTACCTCACATCATACTCATTATCACAACCCTGGTGAACTTCCCGACTCTTTAAGTGACCACTTCCCTACCTATATTCGTAGATTCACCCAGCATTATCCAAAGATCATACATGCAGAATATGTCGAAACCTTACTCTCTTTGACCCAGATACTTTTAACTCCAAACTTTCTAACATTAAATGGTCCTTCATATATCACCTCCTGCTCACTGAGGCAGTAGAATCCTTCAATAAAATTTTCCTTGACACACTCAACTCAATTGCCCCTTCTAGAAAACTCAGAATTGAATCTAACTTTGTGCCCTGGCTCCCAAAACAAATCCGCTCCATTATGCACAAAAGAGATGGTGGCTGGAAAGCCTGGCTTAAAAACAAATCCTCTATCCTTCTTCAAAGATACAAAGAGTTCAGAAACCTGACCAAAATACTAGTCAACAAAGATAAGAAAGCTTTCTTCTGCTCTAGCCAATGTAGCCCACATAAAAATCCAAAGAAATTCTGGACTACCATCAATAACCTGCTTCACCCTGGCAACTCATCTACTCCCAACCCCTTTCATCACAACACTGCTACTAAAACTGCCACTCTCCTTAGCAACTATTTTGTAGAAACAATCCAAAAACTTACACAAAATAGTACTTCTAACTCAACCCCTCCATCACCCCATAACAAAATCCTCCCCAACGCTTTCACTTTCTAGTCAGTTCTCACTTCCATTATTAAATCTCTCCTGAATAAACTTAAACCTTGCTCTCCCTCTGCTACCAACTACTTCCCTACTTTCTTAAAGTTGCTGCATAGTCTATTGCATACCCTGTCTCTATACTTATCAATCATTCCATTTTTGAAGCCCATGTCCCAGACATATGGAAATCCTTTTATACAATCCCCCTCCACAAAGGTGGAAACTCTATTGATCCTTCTAACTTCTGACCCATTGCTATCCTGTTCCCCCCTATACAAAATCCTGAAAAAATGTATCCATACTCAATTACTCAAACACATTCTTGATAACAACCTCCTAACTTCCACCCAACATGGCTTTAGACCCCACCATAGTACAGCCACTGCACTACTCTCTTTCACCCAAATAGTAGCTGAAGCCCATGACAATAACTTGCTTGTCTCCTGTTTATTCCTCAATCTGTCTAAGGCCTTTGATACTGTCTCCCATTCCAAACTTCTAACTAAACTCTCTGACCTTCATCTCTCTACCTCCTCTGTTAACTGGTTTTCTAGCTGCCTTTCCAGCAGGCAGCAGTCAATTCACTGGCAAAATGTCCTCTACCCTTTCCTCCCAGTAAACACTGACATCCCTCAAGGATCTATCCTTGGCCGCCTCCTGTTCACTATTTTCACTAACAAACTTCACTCTGCTACTAACCTCTCAACACTTCTACAATATGCAGACAATTCCACTCTAACCACCTGTGCCCACAGCATTCCTGAACTTCTAGCTCTCACTCAACACACCAGCTCATCTGTCAAAGCCTGGGTTTCTGATAATCAACTCATACTAAATCAAAAAAAAAAAACTCCTCTTCTTTCCTAAAACACTTGCTCTGTACAAACCCTCCTTCTGTATCATCTCCCTCAACAACACCACTATCAAACCTGAACCCCATACCAAATTACTTGGAGTAATCATTGATGATGAACTAAAATTCAATATACATATCCAACAGTGTATAAAAACAACCCACCAAAAACTTGGTCTTCTCTATTACAATGAAAACTTTCTTACACTCTCCTCCAAACCCTCCCTAGCTCAGTCACTCTTCCTACCCTTTCTTTTTTACGCTGCTCCCATCCTTACTAATGTTCAAACATCTCTTCTCTCCAACCTAGAGCAAACATATAACAAAATAGCCAGATATGCCTCCAATCTTCCATACAAATCCCATCACTGCCTCATTCTTAAGACACTCCAATGGCCTAAATTCCATAAACAACTACTACTTTCTCAACTACATATTACACACTCTATCCTGAATGATCCCTCTTTCTGCCTCTCCACCTCTAATCTACTGTCCTACTATAACCCCCAATGCCACCTCCATATTACAAGCAAACATCTCCTTGACATATACAAACTCAATAAAAACATTGGAAAGATTCCTGTCCCAGAGACTTCCCATACTCTGGAACAAGCTACCCATCTATGTCCAGCAAAGTTCCTCATTAGCACTCTTCAAGAAAAATCTTGATGAGTGAATGTGAAATAGGAAATACACCCCGGGGATCACTTCTGTGGCTCTGCTCAGCAGGGGCACAGGAAAATAACTTTCTTGGGTGGCGTAAGCCAGGGAACCTTGTTGGCTAGGCTTACTTAGACCCTTGGGCCGATAGCCTAGTACCTACCTATGAGCCTATTAATACTCCATAGCCCATGCTTGGAACCTACTCCCTCTCAATATAAGAACCACTCCTAAAAAATACCTGTTCAAACAAGAACTTAAACTTTATCTACTAAAGACATGGTCCTGCCCTTGTCAAACCCACACTTGAGTTATTCTCCCTTCTTATCTGCATAATTTTTTCCCTCATATACCCTGCACCTTCTGTTACTTTTCCCTCTTTTTCCTATTTTTAAATGCACCAAAAATAAATAAATAAATAATAATAGGTTCTTGTATTACTGTTGACTCTGTACATTGGAATGACCTCATATGATATTCCACTGAATTTCACACTGTCTTTTTAATATTTAATATTTATAGATCTGTTACCTCTTAATAGACTTGTTATGTCATGCTATTACTTGCTAGCAGACTTATGTTATCTGCTGATTCTATCTTTGTAGCTTTTGTAATAATTAATGTTCTGGAGATTTTCTCTTAAGGTTTCCACTGAAAATAGGCCCTTGGCTCAGCTGTACTAACCCGGTTAACAAATGTCAATAAATAAATAAATAAATCTATGACTGAACCACTGTAATCTGTTATCCCTGCCCTTTCCTCGAGCAGTGCCTGCCTTGGCTTTTGCTCTAATGTTCTCATTTCTCCATCTGTCACACACAGTATGCATCCCGATATCTCTCTCATCCATTTCATCTCCATCACCTTAAGCTTCTGTAACTTCTTTGCCATCACTGATTAGGTTTCTATGTCATACAGAAGCACTGGTTGCGTCACTGTTCAGTGCAACTTACTTTTCAACTTCATTGCCTTTCTTGTATCACACACCACCCCTGACAGTCTGTGCTGGTTCTCTGCAGTACCTCTGATTCTGGCTTTGACCTCCTCTTTCAAACTTCCGTTCTCCTCAACCACCCCTCCCTGATACCTGAAGCTGTTAACCTGTTCCACTCCGTCTCAGTTTTCAGCTTCTGATTTCTCCCATTTGTTGCCAGGATCACTGGCTTGTCTCCACTCAGTTTCATCCCATGTGCCTTCAGTATTGCTTTCCAGTCCTCTGTCATTTACTGAAGTTCCTGTCATCACCTTCCTCTAAGCTACTTATAACTAACCATAGGCATCAGTATTGTCACTTCCTGCTACTACTACTGTTAAGTACACCTGCGCTTCAACTATCAAAACTCTGCCCTAAAAGTCTTTGGTGTGGAAGTAAAGGCTTTCCTTCATACATTTTATCTCACATCCCATACACTTACTAACTCCAAATCCTCTACAAATCTCTATTTATCTAAATTATGACAAAAGCCACAACAAAGGTTACAAAAGCAGTAAAAATATTCCATGTGGTTCAAATTCTAGCATCTGTTCTTTTAGTAACCAAATCCTACACTGCAGAAAAGGATCTTTCTCTGCTGTATAAAACTAGTTGGTATTCCCTTAAAACAAGCATCACTCAACTAAATATAGTCGCATAATAAACCACAGTAATAACTGGCTGTCCAAGAATAGAAGAGTTTAACTTATCAAATAAAGCGTTGTCCTTATTGAAAGCAAGCACATGAACACAGGTCTACCACTTTAAACTTTGCCAAAGAAAACTAATTCTACTAAAGTGAACCTTATATCAGGTAAACAAATGAAAAATTATAATTATCAAAATTGCAGTTGACATCTGTGTTAACCATGGACTCACCTCCCTACTTCACCTTAAAATCTTATGAAAATAAATACAACAGCAGAAAAAACTAACAACCTCAAATAATCACTTCTGGAAGTACACAAAAGGTATAAAAACTGTAAACCTAAACCTATGGAGTGCATGCAATAAATGAAATACCTACAAGTATTCCTAGATCAGGATTGCCCTTATAGCATAATAATTACAGTAACATGGCTGATAAGTCACATACATGTTTAGAATTTAACCCTAAAGATTACAAAGTTTTCCAACAAGACAGGACACACAAAGGAGCCAGAGATATGTCTAGGCTTATAAAAGACCAGTTCAGCTGTACATTCTTTAATAGTATCCCCAAGGCAATAAGAGCACCCCTAGGGCCCCATAAGTGTTTTAAACAACCCCCCTAAAACAAACAAACACACACACACACACACACACACACACACACACACACACACACACACACACACACAATGTACTAGAAGATACACTAGAGTGGATTCTGTCTAGTACTCTTGGAAATTATATGAGCAGGAGACGTACATGTAGATTGGGCAAGAACTACTCATCCTAATGGTTCCATTTGTCATTCTTCTTATATACATTAAGAAAATGTTGAAGCTTGGGTGTTCATTTAAGTAGTTTATTGTATACAAATACATCAGGATGGATGGCAGGAACATTAAATTTAAATGAACTAACTAACTGACTGTATGCTGACTACATACTTGCATGCATACACTCTGGCTGCTTACTCAAAATGGCACTCTTGCTTGCACGTGTTAGCATTTATATGCATGTGCTGACTCACTGTAAAGCTTCTTAAAGGTATATCACACACACTGATCTACATCCTCCCTGTTTTACTGAGCTAGCTCATATAAACAATGACATTTCAATAGGCATGCAGTTATGCAGACACTAATAAAGAAAAACAACACTCACGTCCAGGTTGCCTTGTATCTGGAGCTAGGTTTCGAGATGCAACCTGATCTTGTGACATAATAGTTAGGACTGGGTTTAGCAATAGGGCCAGTCACTGGGAATGTTCTGCTTGAGGAATCTTAGGGATTTTCTCAGGAATGGGGATTACTGATGGAATGTTCTCTGGAACAGAAACATTGGACAAGTCACTCTGTGAACTAGAGTCTGTCACAGGCAAGATACTGTAACACTGGTTCAGACACTGGTAACAAATGTTTCCAATTTCATCTGAATTGCACTCCTTGCAATTCCACAATGTACAATCTCAGCTCTTGACACAAACTTTTCACAAATCCAATGCAGTCATAACCTTTTGTTGTCTGCATTCTCAATATCTCACCTTTTTTCAATGTACTGAGCAGTTTGCTGGCTTTATCATAGTAAGACTTCTGGGACAAACGCTTTTTCAACAGTTGGACTTTTATTGCTTTGTTTTTGCCACATGGAACCAATAAATTACTGCTGATTGGTAATGTGGTTCTGGTTTGTCTCGATATAATTCTCTGGGTGAGTGAACCAAGATGTTTACCACGAGGAATGTTTCTGGGATTTAACAAGTTGAGAAAAACATCGGTATTGTCACATCTGGATTTCTCTAACAGCTGTTGTGCACTTTGAACTGAAAGTTTAGCTAAGCCATTTGACTGAAGGTATTCAGACTACTCGTAATATGAACAAAGTCCCACTCTTCTGCAAATCTCTTGAACTGCTGACTTGTAAACTCTGCACCATTGTCAGAAATAAAAAAAGTGTTGCTTCAACATAGTAATGACAGTACTGGACGTTAGGTTGGGAAATAGTTCAATCTCCAACCAATTTGAATGAGTCTACTAAAACCAAATAATGTTGACCATTCCATTCAAAGATATCTGTGGCTACTGTCAACCAAGGTAATTCAGGAACCTGGCTTAACTGAAGTGGTTCTTTCTGTTGATGTGGCTTTGCACTATTACATACTGAATAAGATGAAAGTACTTTTTCAATATCTCTTGACATTGAAGGCCAAAATACTAGACCTCTCGCTCTTCTTTTGGTAGAATCAGTTCCTGGGTGGCCACAATACAAGATCTTAATATACTCTTGTTGTAAGGATTTTGGAACAATCACTTTAGGGCCCTTCATGCTGATAATTGTCTGACAAAATCTCTCTCTGTATGGAAAATATGATTGCACTTCTACTGGTAAAGAAGTGACCAACATAAGTAACTTCTTGTAGCCTGAACTTGCACTTCTGAGGATTCAGCTTAAGAATCACTTCACAAGCTCTTTCCAGAACTTTCTTGAGGTTTCTGTCATGTTCGACTTCGCCATAGCTTCCTACTAGAATATCATCTACTATAATAGCACAGGGATAGCCCAAAAAAATTGCTCCATTGCACATTGAAAGACTTCACTGGCAGAATTTATCCCAAATGGCATTCTCAGAAATCTGTATCTTCCAAATGGTGTACTGAATGTGGTTAACAATGAAGATTTTTGGTCAAGCAAAATCTGCCAGAAGGAACTCTTTGCATCTAAGACAGAAAAAACAGTGGCATTTGGCATAAGGGCAACAACTTATTTGACTGTGCACATTGGATGATGAGGCCTTTATAATGCTTTGGTCAGGTCTCTTGGATCAATACTTATTCTGATATCATGTGAGCTTTTCTTATGAGTTACTACCATGGACGATACCCATTCAGTAGGTTCTTCTGCTGGACAAATTACTCCTAGCTTCACCATCCTGTCTAGCTTGGCTTTGACTCTGCTCTGCATAGCTACTGAACTTCTGTGCTGGTCTGAAAACTGGGTTGACCTCTGGGTGTAACTTCATATAGTACACAATTGGTAGTTTGCCTAGTTTGTCCGCAAAAATATCAGCATACTCCGAAAAAATTGTTTGGGTGAAATTTGAGCTGCTGTCATGAAGGGTTACATGGTGAACTTCTTTATTAAGTGAAAGCAGTTCCATTTTCAAACTGTCTCTGAGGCCTAATAATGACTGCATGTGTCTCTTGACTACAGAGAACTGCGAGTCATGGCTGTTCCCAGCAGAGTAATGTGAAAGCACTACTGAGCCTTCGGTTTGAAACTCTTCACCACCATAAGCAACAAACTTTGCACACTTTGTCAAATCAAGTTGTACTGCAGCTTTTACTCTAGCAAATGTTTCTGCTGACATCACATTGCACTTTGACCCAGTATCTACTTTGAGCTCTACAGGACTCCCAGTAATCCAAACAGTACAAAATATCTAATTCTTTCTCCACAAATCTACTGCATTGACTGTTTCACCAAGCATAGACACACCATCAACATAAAAAGTAGGGTTGCAGCTTTCTAATTGATTAACTTGCCTCTTGAAATGCCCTCTTTTAGTAAAAGAATGTGCCTTATTTGCTTTACAAAACCTTTTGAAATTATTCCACTTATTGCAAGAATGACACTGCTGACCAAAACCTGAGCACCTTTCTCTTTTGGGTTCGTGATTACCACCACAACTATGACAGTTGACTATGGAGTTGGGTATGGGCACATGTTTTGACTTTGCTGAGTCACCCTTATGCTTCACTGAGCATGCCCTGGAATTTGCTGGAAAGACTCTGGTTTCCCAGGGACTGTTACAGGACCTGCAGTAGCTGCCATGTGCTTAGGCCTGTTTCTTTTAACAACGTGCTGCATACTATCAACATGAGCTTTGTCATTGTGCCTTCCATAGCTATACTCATTTGTAAGCATACTTGTGTGCTTTTCTGTAAGCTCATATGTCTGAAATCTCAATGGCCTTATTCAAAGTTAAATCACTATCTCAAAGCAAAATCTTTCTCACTGTGTAATTATTAATAGCACACACAAGCCTGTACACATTTCTCTAAATTTATGTTTTTAACATTCAGGGTCTTCACTTGTTTCAGCTGGTACAACTGTATTGTGGTATTCCCCCTCCCCTGTAAACACAGCAGGTGCATGCACAAATGAATGTTCTTTTTCACTCGCCCCTGAACCAGCTAAATTATGCAGAATAAATGCGTTTGTATGTGTGTGTCTTTGTCAGAAAAAGCAGCCTGCATGAAAATATCATATTCCTGCTCAGTCTCCAGTTTTCTGCAATATTGTTATTAAACTCAAGCAGTGTGGGTCTGCAAAATCCTACTACCACGTCCACTTATTATAGTAAAACACAATGCAAAATGTCTCTTGTAATTATGTATGAACATTCATATACACCAGGTACCTGTAATAAGAATCAAATGCACAGTAAACTCCTCAAAATACTGTACTCTGTGAAATATACCTTGAAATAACTGTACTTTGAGAAACATTCTTTGAAATGACTGTACTTTGTCAAATAACTGCACTGTAATACTGCATACACTTGCAAACACTTTGCACACCGGTTATTTTGAATAGCTTTAGTTAATGTGAAACAGTGGCACATAGCAAAAATATGGTCATTTTCCCTTTTTTTGTACATTTTATGTGATTCAGGTAGTGCTTTAAACATTTTCATAATTATTTTGAATATTTTTTATCAATATGTCATAGTTTTGGACATTTTGTTTAATAAGAAATTTGTTTTGAGCATTCTGAGTGCTTCGTTTTATATTTATAGCAAAATAACACATTTAAGCAAGTTTTAGTACCTGGACTTTGTTTCTGACCTGTTTTGTGAGTCATTTGATCAGTAGGAATGATCAACTCTTGTACATTCCTCCAACTTTAACCGGTTGCCTCATGTCTGTAACTGGATCCCATTCTGACATCATGTCGCTCTTCTTATATACATTAAGATGATATTGAGGCTTGGGTGTTCATTTAAGTAGTTTATTGTACACAAATACATCAGGATGGATGGCAGGAACATTAAACTTAAACTATCAAACTAACTGACTGACTAAATACTTGCATGCTCACACTCTGACTGCTCACTCAAAATGGCACTCTTGCTTGCATGTGCTCAGTAGTTATATGCATGTGCTGACTCACTGGAAAGCTTCTTAAAGGTATATCACACACACTGATCTACACCATTCTTCTCAGTGGCCTAACAACAGTAATTACCCTGCCAAGAAAAATGGGCAAAGTCTGTAAAAGAGGCAGCATATTGAATTGGATTCTGATCTCTACAGTTCAACATATCACTTCACTGCATCCACCTTCCTGATGTCATTTTAGAGGGACAGAGTGAAATTCCTATGATGGCAGAATCATTTACTGTGGCTTTCTCTGTCATCAGTTTACAGCAGTACTGTGACTGCCTGCTTTTGACTGTCAACATCAGTCTGTATTTTTAATTACTTTCCATCCATTGATTCTTATTAGTGGCCATCTCTGATGCTTTGTTTTAAGGAATGTTTGAATAAAGGCTTAAAAATATAGCTGAATTAATAGCTCTTTTCAAAGTAAAAACTGTAGTTTAGTGTTCAAGTGTGAGAAATCTGACCCCTGTCATTAAAAGGTTTTACTTAGGCTGAGATGGTTTGTGTTGCATTCACAGGTTTAATATTGTAGCTAGAATTAGACTTTTGATGTTAAATTTCCTTCCCTGCTCACTGACTTGTCTCATCAAAATGTATTTTAGTGAGAGTAGAAAGGTAGCCTGGTCTGTCGATGTTGGGAATTACATAGGCTTAAAGTGAGATTGCTTCTTTATCCAGAGGGCTTTATAGGGACTAAGTTGTTTGGTGTTAATCTGCACTTAAGAACTACTTTTGTTGTGCTTTTACATTAAGAAATTCCAGGACCATCCATCTTGTGGCAAAAGGCCTTTACCTGGTCTCTCTGAGTTATTAATCATTCCAGGGAGCTCAAAGTGTAGTTTTTTTTATTGGTCAAATGGCACAGGAGTTAGTATTCAGCTTTTTTTCTATGTGTTGTTAATTGAGTACATTTTGAGGTGCTACTTATCCAGCAGTGGAGGTTACAGTACCCTTTGTAGTGCCAAATGCTCAGTTTGTAAAATGTATCTGTTAAGCTAGAATTTAGAATATTAACCTGTAACACACAAACACACACACCTTTCTTATTTGCAATGGTGATGGACAGGTTGACAGATGAGATCAGACAGGAGTCCCCGTGGACTATGATGTTTGCAGATGACATTGTGATCTGTAGTGAGAGTAGGGAACAGGTGGAGGAGACCCTGGAGAGATGGAGATATGCTCTAGAGAGAAGAGGAATGAAGGTCAGCAGGACTAAGACAGAATATATGTGTTTGAATGAGAGGGAGGATAGAAGAATGGTGAGGATGCAAGGAGTAGAGGTGGTGAAGGTGGATGAGTTTAAATACTTGGGGTCAATAGTTCAGAGTAACGGTGAGTGTGGAAGAGAGGTGAAGAAGAGAGTGCAGGCAGGATGGAGTGGGTGGAGAAGAGTGTCAGGAGTGATTTGTGACAGATGAGTACCTGTAAGAGTGAAAGGGAAGGTCTACAAGAGGGTAGTGAGACCAGCTATGTTATATGGGTTGGAGACAGTGACACTGACAAAAAGGCAGGAGTTTGAGCTGGATGTGGCAGAGTTAAAGATGTTAAGATTTGCACTGGGTGTGACAAGGGTGGACAGGATTAGGAATAAGTATATTAGAGGGTCAGCCCAGGTTGGAAGGTTTGGATACAAAGCCAGAGAGGCAAGATTACGTTGGTTTGGACATGTGCTGAGGAGGGATGCGGAGTATATTGGGAAAAAGATGCTAAGGATGAAGCTACCAGGTAACAGGAAAAGAGGAAGGCCTAAGATAATGTTTATGGATGTGGTGAGAGAGGACATGCAGGTGGATGGTGTGACAGAGCAAGATGCAGAGGACAGGAAGAAATGGAAACAGGTGATCCGCTGTGGCGACCCCTAACGGGAATAGCCGAAAGAAGATGATGAACCTGTAACACACAAAGGTTTTGTACAAAGCTAGTTAGTATGTTAAATAGCACTAATACCATATCATAACACTGTCTAACATGTAGCCTTAACCTAGACATCACTCAGGTGACCCCTATAAAACCAAATCCCTATACCATAATAGTGCAACCCTAATACAGGTCCTGACAACATGGATATGCAATTTTCTAATGTCTGGGTTGCTAGTTTGGTAGATATGGACATCCTGAGACAATGCAGGAATTGTCTCATGTACTTAGACAACCCTTTAATCCTTAAAGAAACTAACACAATATGCAAGAAATGTACATACATAATGTCCCTGTAGGCAAAAATTTCAGATGCAAACAAAGTTGACATAAGCAAAACCTAACACCACACACAAGCCTAAACCCAGTGATTCCCAAACAACAAAGACAATAAGACAAGCAAAAACTTTACCTACTAGTTACTTAGTACTCGTCATAGGGTATTCTATTGCATGACACACAGATGGCCCTCTCACCAGGCTTGACGATGGAGAAGATAATGGTTAGTTGTCTACCAGGAGCCGAGATCTGCAACATCATGCACACCACAAGTACCAATATGATTCTGTCATAGTCAATGTGGGTGTAAATGACCTGGAACATACCGTACTGGAATATAAGAAAAGAGACATTGTGGATCTTTTTGAATATGTGTCACAGATAGGTATGTGCCCTGCTTTGAGTGGCATTCTACATTCACCAAGGGATGATGCTAAAGTATGAACAGAAAATGATTGATGTTAATAATGGCTTAGTTTCTGGTGTTACTCCAAGGGAATCTAGTATCTATCAGCATGGGAGGACATGGCTAACGGACCACATTTCTTTGATCTATCAGCATGGGAGGACATGGCTAACGGACCACATTTCTTTG
The DNA here is from genome assembly GCF_019279795.1 of Protopterus annectens. Taxonomy (NCBI): domain Eukaryota; kingdom Metazoa; phylum Chordata; order Ceratodontiformes; family Protopteridae; genus Protopterus; species Protopterus annectens. The sequence goes on along the minus strand of NC_056750.1, from coordinate 325,830,943 downwards.
CTAAGTCCCCAGGAACTACCGTCCCAGCAGTCTGACGAGCCTGATCTGCAAGGGCATGGAACGCATTATCATGGAACTTATAAACAAAGACATTGGCAACCTTCAAACACTGGACCCCACCCAGTTTAGGTTCGTGAGGGGCCGATCTTGTCTCCTGAACCTGATTGACATCTTCAAATCAGTCTACAAAGCTGTGGACGAGGGTAAGGCAGTCCACACAGCCTATCTGGACCTAGCCAAGGCCTTCAACACCATTCCCCACTCTGGAATCATAGATAAACTTACTAAGCTGGGCATAAATCCCTACGTCACTCGATGGGTTGCCAACTGGATTACTGACAGAACCCAGACTGTAAAAGTAGCCGACTCCAAATCCAGCTCCAGACAAGTGACAAGTGGAGTATCTCAGGGTTCAGTCCTGGGACCGCTCTTGTTTGGCATCTACTTCTCTGAAGTACAGGCAAACACTAAGGGACTCTGGCTAACAAAGTTTGCAGATGACTGAAAACTAGGAGCCATTATTGAATCCCCAAATTATGTTGATATTCTACAAAAGGGCCTTACAGAAACAGATGCTTGGTGCCAGAGCTATGGGCTCAAGCTTGATTCCAAGAAATGTATAGTTATCCCCTTTGGGGAAAAAACATGTACCCATGAATTACCACATAGGTGGCAGTACACTAAACACCGAAAGTGTGATGAGAGACTTGGGGGACACAGGTGGAGAGTGGTCTCACCTTCGATAACCACATCACCACAACAGTCAAGAAATCCTTCTATGTGGCACACCTCATCACTAAGGGCTTTTCATCCAGAAAAAAGGAGATCATTGTCCCACTGTACTCATCCCTCATTAGACCAATTATAGAGTACAACACCCCATTTGGCATGTACCTCACAAGACATCTGCAGCAGCTGGAAAGGCTACAGAAATGCCTCACTAAAAGAATCACAGGCCTAAAGCAGATGTCCTATGCTGACCATCTAAAAAAAACTCCAGCTATACTCTGTGGCATATTGTCTACTCAGAGGCGATCTCTGCTTAACATACAAGGCCATGTCAAACCCTGAGCTGTTGGACATACACCACTTAAAGAAATCCCAGTGGAATGCTCCACTTAAAGAAATCCCAATCCCTCAGAGACACATGCTGTAGGGATCTAAACCTTGTCATCCCAATGAAAAAACATGCAGGAGGGATAGGTTCCTGACCCAGAGACTCCCCATACTCTGGAATAGACTGCCCATACATGTCAAGCAGAGCACCTCCTTGGCCCTCTTCAAAAGGAACCTTGACGATTGGATGGGAGATAGGAAATTCATCCCGGGGATCATGTCAGTCGCCCTGCTAGACAGAGGTCCAGGGAAGTAAATATTGTGGGAAGAAATATCCAGGGAATTGTTATGGCTAGGCTTGTATAGGCCATAGGGTCAATAGCCTAGTACCAACCTATGAACCTAAAAATGATCAGCATTTGACTGCCTGGGCTTTCCGATATCGGCTAAAACTTTATCCCCCCCCCCCCAGAGCCTTTATTAAGCAATGTCAAAATGATAAAGGTACTAATGAAAAAAAAAACTCAAAGCAGCCTTAAGGTGTTAACTGCTGAATGCTAGGAGCCTAAGCAAGAAACTCTGCATCCTATAAGTTCTCCTAACTCTGGAGAATGTGGACATCTGTGCTGTTACAAAGACAAGGGAAAAAGGTGGAGGTTTCTCCATCTATATTAGCAGCAAATACAACTCCAACTTGGTTAAACAGGTCCCTTACCATGTCCTGGCCAGCTACAGGTCACCGTCTATGACCCACAAAGTTCACAGCTCTTACCTACTTGAGACCCTCACCATCCAATCAAGTACCCTTATTCATGGGAGACTTTAACTACCCCTCTGTAAACTGGGAAACATATAGTGCCTCTAACTCACACAGGCACAAAGTTTCCTGGATTTTATCAACAAGAACACCCTGGACCACAGTGCGCACTCCAGCCAGAGGATCACACATACTGCACCCGATACAAATCAACTTGGGAGAGCAATGCACCCTCCCCTGTGTCATGTCCTTGCTGGTGAGGTCGGAATACAAAGCTGTTTCCTTTGAAATAAAAGTCAACAAGGAAACTAAACCTGTAACAGTTAGGAACTATTCTAAAGTAAGCTACATACTATTAAGTGATAGTTTGTCAAAATTCACTTCTCCCACAAACCCTGAGAACACAGTACCTGTGCAGAATTATTCACAGAAACCCTGTACAAACATGTAAATAGCTGCATTGCAGTTGCCGTACCCACCAGAAGTAAGTCCAAATCTAACACCAAAAACAAATCCCACTGGAGGAATCCTTACCTTAATAGGGTATATAACAAAAGGGAAAAAAAAGTCATGTCCAAAATCAGAAACCCCAATTATCATGGTGACAATTGTTCTATGATTCAACAAAACAAGAAACTAAGAGGTCTGATTAATTCCAACAAGGACAATTATGGGGTCAGGATAGACTCCCAGGTGAAGGACAATCACAAGGCCTTCTTCCACTATGTCAGGACCCTTAAAAATAACACTCAACGGTGTGCAGAACTGGTCATAATTGGGCATAACCTTCACTGACCAAGGTGACATAACCAATCTACTGGGTGATACGTTTAGCTCTAATTTTACTCCCACGCCACTCTACTACCACCTGTAAAATCCCTTTTAACTATCAACAGAGAGGGTTGGGAGGGTGGCTTAACAGTTAAGGTGTTTGCCTTACACACACAAGGTACACAAGGGATAATTGGCTAGGCTTAAAATGTCTCGCAAGGGCAGCTAGCTTAGTACTAATCTATGAACCAGTTCCTGGCGGTACTCACAAAGGCCAAAAACACTGTTTTAATGAGCCCTGACTGAAACACTTGTTCCATTATGTGTCTCAAACAATTTCTGTAATATGGAATAAGCTTCCCATCCACATGAAATAAAGTTCATCCCTGACCCTAGTCAAACAAAACCTTAATCATTGGATGGGAAATCACAAATTCACCCTGGTCTGACCTCCATGTCTCTGATTGACAGAGCTCAGCAGTAAGTATATTAGTCTCCAGCTAAAATACCCCTCATAACCCTTAGTTAACTCCTCAATAACATACCCCACAGTATAGGCCTGCAAAGTATTCAGGGACAAAACTGGGTTGGGTTGAATGACTAGACTTATAAAGACTCTGGGTGGTCATTAGCCTAGTATAAATTTATGAACCATTGTACAAATGTAGTAACAAAACACCAGAAGGAACATGCACTTTTACAGAAAATACAGTGTGAAAAAATTAAAAATCGAATACTGATAGAAAATAAGAGTAAGATGAAAACGTTTTCTTTATTTGTGGTACTCAGTTTGATTAAAGAGAAAGAGAACCAATTTGTAATAAGGAAAAAATAAGCTAAGTGCGAGTTTACTTGTTCATTTGCATTTGATGTTCTAAGCCTAAAAGTCTTACTGTTGTTCAGACTCCAGGGTGCACTATTTATCTTTAATGTGATGCTGGTAATCTGTGACTAATAGAGTATATTTAAATGCCATTGTTTTCTTGAAATGTTTGTAGTTGGAATAAGTAAACTAATCTAATTACACAGCCACTCTTAGTAGCCTTCATGTTGCAACAGATGATGAGACAAATACAGAAAAGAAAGGCAAACAGAAATAAGTTTAGACATAAAACAAATGGAATAATTACTAAATTATGCTTTTTCTGAATGTGATGTGTTTATTGTTGGATTACAGGGGAAGGAAAATCACTTTTTGAAAAGAAAAACTTGATATTTGGGTGGAGTTTTCCTTTAAATAAAACCAGCGGAATCACAACTCATTAATGTCTTCGAAATGTAAATTACCATGATTCAGCTGGTTCCAACAACTTTTCCCCAAAATTTCTAACAAGGGGAACATATCTCCTTTGCCATTCCTGTAACAAGATTGACAGACAGGAGCATAAAAGACATGATTACTTATTTATTTATTTATTGACATTATACCTACCATTTGGAAGGAGGTTCAGATTTTATAAAGGAGGCACCTTTACAGATTCAGTCACTTCACAATCTTAGTAAACATTCTGTCCAAAATTCTAGAATGTGTAATACACAAACATCTCACAGTCCACTTAGTAAAGTATAACCTCCATACAAATTCATAACATAGCATCAGTAAAGACTGTTTGCTCAATACAGCATTCCTAACTCTAATGGACTATATCAGGGACAAACAAAACCTGGGTGAAACTGCATTACCATCAGACTATTTTGAATCTGTCAAAAATCCTTCGACACCACAAGTCATGTGGCTCTCATAAATAAGCTGTCAGACCCTAGGCTTTTATCCACTCGTTACAATGATTCAGTAACTACATATCTGATAGGTGCACTCCCCACCTGACTGACTGCTCTATCAAGTGTCTCCTCAACAAAATGTGTGTTCCAGAAGGATCCATCACAGGACTCCTGCTATTTAGACTAAAAATGAACACTGTAGCTGAACACTCTGATGCATGCATTATACAGTATGTTAATAACACTACTGTCCTTAGCAGAGTCAAACCATCACACTACAGCAGGGAAATAACTATAGGCCAGTTTAATAAAGTTATAAAAATGACATCAAGATTCCCATGTAATAGTAAATTCATCTTAAAGTAATTCCATTCTATTCTACACAAGTTAAATATCCACTCTCTTGACTCAAATAAAAACATCATCTCAAACCATAATGTCCAGGGCTTACAATGTAAAATACCCATGCTCTATCACTAATGATAATTAACACTCCAACATTGATGGCACTTTCTCCTCTTCTCTCTCTCTCTCTCTCTCTCTCTGTCTCTCTCTAAAAGACCAGTAAAAAATAACTGAAAATGTAATTTGATAATAGGTAGCCTGTAAAGAACCAGGTGTTACCTAATACCACCTCAGAGCCAGGACTAAACTAGTTACTATTGTACTTTATTCCAAGCCATCATATGGTTGCATAATCTGTACTGACACCTCAATTTCCCTGCTGCCCCCATACCCTTACTGTGTGGATGCAAACAACTAATATGTATCTACACCTCATTTGTAACATCTGCTGCTATGAGCTGAACTACAGAAATAAATCATACACAAATGTGTCACCTCTGTGAAACTCCATATTTCAAAAAATAATACAATAAGTAATAAAAACAAAACAAAAAAAACAGTATGGCAACAACAAAAATGAACCCAACATACTGTTATTTTGAAGAACACAAAGACCTGCTCAACAAAACAAAATCTTCACAATCTTGGCTTGATAAAAAGCATGAGATTAAATTGTCATCAAAACACATTCTCTGACACAGACAATAAACGACGCACAGAAACTCACAAACAATGCTCTTATATGGCATTAAACTCATCATAAGATATTGCCACAATCATTTTATTTAATTTGTGTTTATGTACAAATTTATTTATGTCTGTCTATCCGTTGCTTTGTTAGCCAGGGAGATGGACAGACACTAGGGCCCTTTTTAGCCACAACCTAGATTCACTTAACAGCAGGCTACATTGCAAGTACATTGCATCCAGAAATAAGATGTTACAGTAGCAAAACAGTAAAAGTATATTACAATCAACATGCAATTACAAAGGTTCCTACATTAATGCTTAGACTGGATAATACTACATTGTCAAAATACACACTCCCTACACATACAGGTAGTTTTAATAAGCTGCTTATGCTACAAATATATGTATATCAAGTTTGAAATAATCAGTTCATTTTGTGGGATCTATCCAGCATCCATAAAACATTTACATTTGGATTTTATGATTACAGTATCCTTGAGCTTGGTTTGGAAGGTTCCAATGTTTGCTACTGTCTTACTTCTGCCAGCAGATTATTCCAGCAGTCAGGTCACAGTTTAGAGAATGTTTTTCCCGGGTTGCTATGCTGAATGGGGGCCTTATTCAAGGCTAATGGTTTGTCATTATTAGTTCTAAACCCAAATGAAGTGGTCCTATGACTAGTTTTGAGATCAGGGGTGAATATAAATGTTTAGTTCGTACAGAAATTTTGAGTGTAAATGGATGGCCACCAGGGGTCTCCCCTGAAAACAGGCCACTAGCCTACTTGGGACTAAGCTGGTCAGCAAAGGATAAATGAATAAAACAAAATTAATATTATCTAATAGGTTTCTTAGACTAAATGTTATAGTATCTTGCTACCTTTGAGCAGTTGTAAACATTATAATTACTGTCTTATTGGAGTTAGTGGTCATAGTAGTTTGAGTTATCCATTTGCAGAGGTTGTTAAAGTCAGCCTGTTGTATATATTGCAAGTTAGAAGTCAATTTATTAGCTTTAATTAGCAGGATATCATCTGCATACATTGTAAGGTCAAGGTTGGGAAGGTATGTGCTGAGGTTGTTTAGAATCAGTGAGGACAAGATGGGCCCAAGCCCGAACCTTGGCGAAGTCCAGTAATTAAATATCTAATTTTTGATATGGAATTTATGACGCAGAAGTTTTTAATGTTTAGGAAATTATTGAACCAAGTGATGACATCAGGACCAAAATTCAAAGGTTTAAGCTTAGTAAGTTGGACTTTGTTACTGACGGATTTGAAAGTCTGGTTCATATCCAATAGTTCTCACTTTTCATCTTATTATAGGTTGTATCTTTTGCTATATATATATATATATATATATATATATATATATATATATATATATATATAGATATAGATATACACACACACACACACACACACACACACACGGGTCTACCTGAAAACACCGACATGCAAAAACACCGACAACGAGATAACCGACACCACAAAACCGAAAGTTCACAAACACGAAACTTCACATGCCCGACAAATAATAATCCCAGCAATCAACTAAACAAAACAAATACCTTTTTTGTAAATCACACACACAACACAAGCACACCAGAAACCTTACAAACCTACACTAAATCTTACGTACACAACTATCTATGCACTAACCTTAACCCAAACCCTAACCCTAAGGTCCGTCACTATCGCACACTCACTTAACCCGTGCCCTAACCCTAACACACTTAACCCACCCCAACCCTAAAGTCTGTCACTATCGCACACTTACCTTACCTGCACCCTGACCCTAACGTATGTCACTATCACACACTTACCTTAACATGTCGGTGTTCTCAGCGTCGGGATTTTCAATCGTCGGTCATCTCCGTTGTCGATCTTCCGGTGTTGGTTATCTCGTTGTCGGAGTTGTCAGTGTTCGGTGTTTTCAGGTAGACCCATACACACACACACACATATATATATATATATATATATATATATATATATATATATATATATACACATGTATATATCCATATATACACATGGTTGTCTTAGTAGTAAATCAAGTTCTGAATCCATGTTGTGTGCCAGTTAGCAGGCCATAGCTACTGAGGTGATCTGTGCTTTGCTTATAGATTAGTGACCTTGGTTAGATATTTTTAATAGTGGTATTACAAAGGAATGTCTGAAATGAAATGGAACATTGTCAAGAGTTAAGTAAAATATTAAAAACAAGGGCTAGTCATTAACATTTAAGGGTTGATGTCATTGTAAGAAATACTGGATGGAGTTCAGCATGCTTGGAGCTTACCCTTTTGTTAATGCCATTGGTTGGATTTATCTGAAATGGATGATTAGTATAAAATCAGCTTGTGAGGATAGTTAGGTGGAGGAATCATCTGAGGTATAATTTACTCTAAGTAATTAACCGATTGGTTGTAGATTGTGTATCAATGGAGTACCTGCTGTAGTACAGAAATTTTAAAACTAATTTATGATTAGATTGTTTGGTGAGCAGGCATTGACTTAATTAAATGTGTAGTTGGTTGTGTGTCCCATCTATTCTTGTATAGTTTCCTAGGATAGCTCAGGATAGGATATCATGATAAATTGTATGACCACATGTGTCATTATCCGTAACTGTAGATAAGTTTGCTGCAGGTTTTCATTTTTAGAGGGTTACTCTTCCATGGTACCCATCCTTGCCCTTCTAAGTATCGGCTTTATGTCCAAGGTAAGTCAAGGGCACATATGACCCCTTAATCTTCTTTGCTTAACAAAGGGCAGCTTGTTTTTTAGTGTGGCTAGATGATTAATTTCAGAGAACATTCCAATTAAAGCTTTAATGCTGGCTTTTTTACTTTCTGGAAAGGAATGTACACCATCATATTGAGGAAGGAATGTTTATGTTTTGAAGATCCATCTTGAATTGGGCAGTGGTCATTTAGATTGTTTGCTTATACTGATAGGCATGCATATCTGTAAGATATATTAGTAATATTTGCTATACTGTGATTATTAACTAATTGCATTAGTCCCATTGCACTGAGTCTATATAGTTAATGGTTTTATGGCCTAAAGATTTCATAGATTTCAAAGAATTTCAAGGCAACTTAGTCTAAAAACCATGTACACCTTGCTAATATCCACCTTCAGGCTTTACTTCCTTTCTTAAGGCAGGATAGGAAGGTTAGTCTTGTTGGTAAACTTGAGAATACCCATCCAGTCATTTAGGTGTTGTTTGAAGGAAAGATACTGAATCACATTGTTTAACCTGCTTAGGAAGTTTATTCCAAAGAAAGTGGAGGCACTGAATTGATCTCTCCACTGTGTTCTGTTCATCTGATAATGAAGGTTTAGATCCCTGGTGCTAGTATTAGCTAAGCAATTTGACTTATTAAGATATAGGAGGTTAAGGACCATCAGATATCTAGTCGCATGGTAATCAAATTACAGGTCCCCCTAAGGAGTCTGTAAGACACAGAGTAGAGGGACAGGCCTTCAAGTGTCTCCTGGTAACTAAGGTTCTTAGACCAGAGAGGAACCTTTGGGGCTTTTCAAGTTTCTTGCTATTTTCAGGTGAGATACATAACAGATAAAGCATTGTACTCTATAATGGATCTGATCAGTGCCAAACAAGAGGGACCAATAACTTCATTGGATCTGGATGAAATAATATCGGCTATTAGTTGTCCTAAATAGAAGACTTTCTTGACTGCAGTTTCCACGTGATGATCAAATGAGAGGGAGCTGTCAACCTAGGTTCCCGTGTCCCTGACTAACTTTTTATTTAGTATAGGTGTTTCTATTCTATATGGTATGGGTAGTTTATGTTTCATGAAAGAACCAATACTACACTTCTTAACATTCAGTTTAAGCCCATCTTCCTTATTTCAGGTATTAACCAGGATAAGCTCTTTATGAAGAATGCAGTTATCTAAGAGGGTTTCAACAGTTACACCCAGTTTGCAATGTGGTTAACCTGATTAGTATTTTTGAGATTGGAGAGGTAGATATTAAAAGGGGGTGATCCAGTACAGACCCTTTGGAGCTTCCATTGATTACCTTGCCACTGTTTGAAGAAGCACCTGCTACACAAACTATAAGTTCTGTCTATCGGCTGTCTGGCTATCGATCTCACCACATAATCGATGTTTAGACATCTCACTTTCCTTAGAATTAGGGTATGTATGAGCAGTTTGACCACTATAGACAGCTTATGTCACCCTCTCAAAAAAATTAGCAAGGTACAGCAGGCATATTCTCCTTTTGATGGAACCACATTGTTGGGGTTCAAGCCAAATGAAATTTTTTAAACACTTTTATTGAATTATCACTTATAACATAGGCAAACATATATTTATACAAAAGAAAACAAACCATATTAACATGTTCACAGTTGCAAACTTTATACATCATGCATATATACTTCTGTAAAATTGAACTCAATCCAACATTACATAAATTGTTCAGTTCCTGACTTACTTTAAACCTTACTCCTCCTCAGAAAAATTGATTTGCCTGTATTGTTCCCACATTTTCCCTGTTTTTTTTTCTGTGTAATTTACTCCTACCCAGTGGAGTAGCTAGAGTTTGTGCCACCCGGGGCTGTCTTCAAGTTTGTTGCCCCTCCCCACTCACAAAATCATGGTCAAATGGGGCATCCCCATACACAGCCCCCCCCATAGCCATTCCAGTGTCCCATTACTTGGCTATTTCTCCCCATTTGCCATAAACACTGTAATGTGCATACTGCTTTATGCTTTAATTCTACAAAGATTATTTGTATTTCATTTAAAACTTTTGTTTTAAATTTTAAAGCACAAACATTGATTGACATCTGCTAAACAAAGCACTGCCACCTCACAATGAAAACAGACTAAGCATTAAAACTTCTCTGGCCTTGAAACTCACACTCAGTGAAACAGCATTGAAACCTACATTCAAAGAAAATGCATCTGGCCAGTGGTGGATAAAGTTTACAAAACGACACATAAACTGCAGACAAGATCCAATTTATTCTCTGATTTTAGCGCCTCAACTTCAACAGTCTTCAAGAAGTATACAAAACATTATTAATGCATTCCCCTGAAATACCTACTAAGAACAATTAATAAATCAATTAAAAAACAATTAAATAAGCACTTATATAATTAAATTAAATATTTCCAATTAATCTCACAATTAAGACCCTGTGGAACCAAGGTATTATATTTCAGAATCAATAAAGATTATTTAAATAACAATTGATCTTTTAACATTTCATCATCTCCTAATTTCACAAATTTTTTTTCTAGAACAATTGCCTGTAATAATTTATAGTCACTATTGTGACATTCTTTAAAGTGGACAGCAATATAACTTTCTATTTTACATTTTTAATGTCTCTAACATGTTCCTGTTAACGACATTTAAACATAGTTTCACCTATATATATATTAATTTACAAGGACAACGTAAGGCATACACAATTCCTTCAGTAACACATGAAAAATTCCCTAAAACATTAAAATTAATACTTCCAATTTTGTAAAAAGTTTGAACAACCAACTAACAAACATTATATTTACCACAGGGGAAAGTTCCTCTCAATAATGGATTTATTGTAACACTTTCTACAGGGGCAATAAAGTAAGATTTTACCAATTTGTCCACTCCCTTTTTATACGAAAAAAGGATGATGGTTCAACAACTTTTTTAACAATTCTTCCTTTAACAAAAATTTCCAATAATATTTAACCTGTTGTTGTATTTGTTCACTAAGGATGTTATACATCATAACTACATAAAAATTATTTTGCAGTTGCACATTTCCATTATTATATACATTTCTCATATGATTATATGTATTAGCTTTGAACTTATTGCTGTAATAAACTTTGTCCAAGGTATCAAAAATAGTATACAATGAATAACCTCTGTTTAAGAACATTTGGGAAGTAGAAAGGACAGCCTTAGAGAAGTCCTCAACATTATTACAAATTCTGTGCAGTCGTAACAATTCCCCATACAGTAGGGAGTTAATTAAATGTACAGGATGAAAACTAGAGCCATGTAAAAATTGTCCCCCATCCTGAAATTTTCTAAATACTGATGTATAAATTTCATCTCTTTCCATACCTGCCAGATCTACATCTAGAAAATCTGTTTCTTTTCCAACTTGAAGGCAATTGAAAGATAGGTTATATTCATTACACTGTAAATCTGCCACAAAGCCTTGAACTGTCTCTATACCATCCTGGCAAACAAAGATGAGATCATCAATGTATCTGTAATATTTTATTACATGTTGTTTAAAAAATTCATGCTGATAAATATATTTTCTTTCAAACAAGGCCATAAACAAGTTGGCATAGGTGGCGGCAAAACATGCCCCCATAGCTGTACCTTGTAACTGGTGAAAAATGTGTTAATTGAAAGAAAAATAATTATTTGTTAAACTAAATTCTACCCATTCAGTAATATAACTTGATAAAGGACAGTCCTCCAAAATGGAATGCAAAGCTGTGATACCATCCATGTATTTCATGTTAGTACAGAGACTGGTGACATCTAAAGTCACCCAATACATTCTAGGATTCCAATTAATCTCAGTAATTTTGGTAAGGAAATCAAAAGTGTCCTTAATATAAGAATCCAGTTGTTGTACACAGGGCAGTAAATAATCATGTATAACGGTACCAATATTATGTAAAAAATATTTAGTAGCCGCCACTATAGGTTACCTGGGGGATCTATCCCATTCTTATGTTGCTTCAGTAAACAATAAAAAGTTGCCATAGTACATTTATCTATGTTCAACTTCTTATTAACATCTTCCTTAGTTAGATAATCTAACCATTGTCCATTCACTAATAAGGCTTTGTATTGTTTTAATGCCACATTATAGTTCTCAATATTAACCTTATAAATACTTGTAACTTGTAAATGTGAATTACACATCTTAAGATATTGTTTATACTGTAAAATCACAATTTTATTCCCTTTGTCTGCTGGTTTTATAATTAGATGTTTACTATCTACCAGTTATTTTAATGCTGTTCATTCAGATTTAGTTAAATTCTAACAAACAGAAGACTTGTCATACCTAAATTCATTTTAAATCTGTTCCACAGAAAAAGTAGCATGGCCATAACATTTTTTACACTTTCATTGCTAAAAGAAGGTATAAGATCATTCCTATATTTAATACCAGATGTATTAAGCAGACAATGTTGGTGTTACTATCAGGTTCATTATCCCAAACTTTTCAGAATTACAAGAATAAAATGATTCATTTTCAGAAATATCTGTGTCAACCTCACATTTATTCACATCAAAATAACATTTTAACTGCAATTTGCGGGACAACTTAAAAAAATTCTTGTTCAATAGTTATACAGTAGGAACAAATTTTTACCCCAAATTTAATACCCCCAATTGTTCATTTGTTAAGCAACACCCAGGCAAGTTAACAACCAGCGATACCTGATTAATGGCAGCACAATTACTGCCATCTGCTTCATTTAAAGTTCTGTTTAGAATGTCCTTCACCTGCTGATGAAAAAGTTGTAGTTCCTCTTTTTCGATTGTAATTTCTTCTTCCCTCTGTTGTTGACAAAACCGCTGCTGATGTGCCTCAGGCTGCTGAGCTGGTGGTAAGGAGGGAAAAGACCTGGAATCTGCTTCTGAATCTGTAGTAAGGGAAGTGCCGTCTGAAGAGGCAAATGAAACAGAAGCAGTCTTTTTGAAATCTACCTTCTGACATAAGGAAGATACCGATTTTAAAGCCTTCCAATTGGTTTTCCAAAGAAAAGCCCACCCTCCATTGTAGTCACAAATATCTCTATTTATTTTTCCTGTTTTCTGTTCCACAATGTCTAGTTCTAGTTTCTTAAGTTTATCATTCCTATTGGTTAGCAGGCTATCAGTTCATACAGCCCCAGTCTTATTAATGAGTTCTGAATGAGTCTGTTTAATCTCCTCCTTGAGTTTTTTCTGTTTAATGTAATCACATTCATTCAGTATTGCTACCCATTCCATTGCACACTAATGTGCTGCATTCAGCCAATGATCTCTAAAAGTCTTTTCAACAATATCACTCATATCAATGGGTGTGGAAGGAGATTTAAAAGCACAAAGACCTCTAGGGGAGATATCTAAATGTAGATAGCGTTGTAGACCAAAAGTGTTGAAATGGCACCTGGTTTCTTTTTGTAGTAAATATTCAAATTTATCTATCACAGTTTGTATTTCATCAGGGAATGATTCCAACTTATTACTGCCCACCAAAGCAAACGGATTGTACATTCTATGCATTCTATCTTGCATTAACCTATGCATAAAACCAGGCATAGATTCCTCTCCATTCAAAGAGCCAGATACATCATTACACACAGTATTAGTGGCAGCAGCATTCACATTACCTATACCAGGCTGTGTAACATAGTCTGTTGTTGAGAACCATTCTGTGAACCCAAAGACACAGGTGAAGAGCCTTCTCTGAATACACAGGGAATATTTATCGATGGATCTGTTGCCATAGATGCAAAACCACAGAAAAAGAAGCAAAAAACGTTTCCAAAATGACACACAAACTGCAGACAAGATCCAGTTTATTCTCTGACTTTAGCACCTCGACTTCATCAGTCTTCAAGAAGTATACAAAACATTACCAAAGCATTCCCCTTAAATACCCACTGAGAACAATTAATAAATCAATTAAAAAAAATTAAATAAACACATATAATTAAATACTTCCAATTAATCTCACAATTTTGGAAACTTTTTTTGCTTCTTTTTCTGTGAATAAAGTTTACCTTTGGGCTGTTTTCAAATCATACATATTTAGGACCATGCAAGCACCTTCCCGATTGTATTAAATTATATCCCTTGTATAATACAGCACACTTACTACAGCGTGTTTTAAATTTATTGTTTTGAACATTTTTCCAGTAAGTAATGAAACAAAATGTATGAACCAATAATGACAAAACTGCCCAATTCAGAACATTTCCATCATAAGTCTACTCAAACTTTTGTCATTGCAATCCACCAATATCAGTAAATATGCACAATCTCTGTAGAAGTAAAATCATCTAAATAATTCCACATTAAAGGGATCTGTAACTGATGAAGAGGTTGCTGCCAGCAAATAACTTTATTTATAGATGAAACAATGAACTGTAAAGTGCCTATTGCCCTTGAAGAATAAATTGTCTATGTTACATTAAAAGAATAAGCTAGTAATATTGCAATAGGGAATGGATGGCAAACTGATAACAGGTTCATAGTTACTAGGTATCTCCTCCAAAGGAGGACATTCTCAGGACTGTAGCATACACTCCCCTTTAAAGTACAACACAGTACAGTATCAGCAATCCATCTACATACTGTGGGAGTAGAACCCACAGCCTTCTGCATCAAAAGCAATTATACTACCTGGCATGCTACTAACAATGCAAACTGACTTAGCCCCTGAAGCTTTAAACTCCTTTTAAAATCCACTTTACACTCAATTAAATCTATCAACTTTGTAGTACAATAAATCTGGAAAAAGCCAAAATTTAAGGGGTGGGGGGCAAAGGCCCAAAACTAGGGACACATTTTAAACATTGCTTGCATAATCTTAGAAAGTTGCTAGAATAAAGTGTTTTGTGTTACCATGCATTTCTTGAAAGATAGGAAGACTGAAACTTAAATAGCTATCATTATTTATTTTATTCAGTTCTAACTGATTTGCCAGAAAACTACAAATTTTAAGCGGAACAGACCAAAAATTTTTTCCAAACATTCCAGACATTTTGTGAAAATTTGGACAGTTGAGAGCTATGGACTCAACTTCTTGAATCACAAGTTGTGGTATGAGTAGAGAAAGAATTCAGGCTCTTGCTTCTTGTACCCAAAGTACAGGGTTTGAGCCTGAGTAACACTAACCACCAGGTATACCTAACTGGGGCATTTCACACACACACACACACACACACACACACACACACACACACACACACACCTTGGAACCAATAATAAGAATGACTTAAATGAATACTCCTTACTTGGAACCAAAATGGGCAGCAGCAATAAGAATGAATTAAAACATCCTTCCATACCAACAACAATCTCTCCTTACTTGGAATAGGCAGCAAAAATATTTTAAAATTGCATGAGTGGGTAGACAGGAAGAAGAACAGCACGCACAAGAACAGGACGTGATGATATGGGACCCCTAAAAAAACAGTTTTTTTATTTAAAAAAAAAACTATGCGATAGTCTCAAAAGTGCCGCCCAGGGTGGACCACCCCTCTCAACCCCCCCAGCTAAGCCACTTCTACCCTTTCCTAAAGATCCCACTTCCAGGTCTTGTTTTCCCTAATACAATATTCACTACTTCAGATACTGTTGGTTCCATTTTCTAGTAATTGCTTTTTTGGCAGTTACCATAATTAAACTTAACAAGACTTTACTATGTCTTGGCAATTCAGATCCTGTATCCCAGCTAAAAATTCATTTCAGTAGTTACACTCATTTGCTTATTTCTGACAGAGTACACTGTAGGGAATTTGTAAAGTTTGCCAGCTCATTAAACTCCCAAAACATATATTCTCAGTTACCTCTTTCTTCACTATCATACCTCCAACGTTTGCCATCTACCTGAGGAAAAATTTGCTTGGGGTATAAAAATATCTATGCAAAAACTTGCAAGCAAAAGATCCTAAATATTCAAGACTTTGTTCCACATTTGAAAGCCATGCATATGTTCTCCCATTGTTTCCTTATGAATTGCTTATCCAGTCTCTCTTCCCAGCATTTACTAACCTCCTCTGATTGATTCCCATACTTCCAGTGTAATATTTTATATGCCCTACTAATTATCCATTTTTAACAGCAATTTTGTTCTATATTCAACTAAAAACTCTACGAGAGCAGGTATTTCACTTGGGATTCACCTATCCTTTTTTTCCCTTTGCCTATATTCTGATATCAATCCCTGATAGAGAAGGCAGTCTCTAGCCTGCAGTCCAAATATCTTCTTGGCTTCTTCCTATTTTGTTACCTTTCCCTTTCTTGTTATTTGCTCCCAATACCTCAATTCCTTTACAAGTTTCCCCCAGTAAACTCCAGCCCCCACTTGCCTATTCTCTATATCCATAATTGCAGTCATCCCTTTTGGCAGAATCTCCTTTTTCCATTCTCATGTTGGCTTAATTCTTATAAAACTTTCTGCTACTTTATGAATATAATATTCTGTATGTCTGATATTATTTTCTTTAAGGATCTGCATCCCAGATCCCACTCAATCCTTGTTTCTTGATTTTCCCCCACTTCATCATCATTATCAATATCCCTTTCCACTGTGAATTATAGCTTTTGCTTGTATTATATAAATGAGCCTTAACTGTGTAACTCTAAAATGTCCCTTCAGATCAGGCAATCCTAAACCACCTTGTTTTAGTGGAAGGATCAACTGATCCTACTTGACCCTTGCCCTCTTTCCCTCCCAGGTAAACTCCTTCAACTCTTTAATAATTACTCTCCACAACTTTTCCTCTGGTTGATAAAAATATGCCTAACCTGAATATAAAACTAAAGGGACTAAAAACATTTTTACTGCTTGTATCTTGCTATCCATATGCATAAACAAGAGCTTCCAGTTTCACAGTTTATTGCTTAGTCTCTTCCTACATATCTTTAGCTGCCATAACAGAATCCTTTTCAACCCATACTCCTGAATACTACATTTTATAATGTTCCCATAAATATGGACATTGCTGAACCAATTCATGTGTGGGTACGTAGTTTATAGCTTCATTAATTTTATATCCCCAAAAGACTTGAAACCATCTCAAAATGTTCCACAACACTGAGATTTCCTTTTCTGGTTTTATCAGGTACAAAATAATATCACTGTAAATAAAGCCAGCTTTTCTTGATTACCATACCAATTATATCCTTGAATTTCTGAGTCCCTTATTTTCTTTCCAATTGCTCTAAATATACGGCAGATAAGAAAGGGGAAAGGGGACACCCCTGCCTGGTTCCTTTGTTCATACATAGCTTATCAGAGAGGAACCCTGCCACTTTTATTTTAAGCCAAATGAGATTCTTAATCTCATAATTAACGAGATTAATTATGATACACTCCATAGCTTTACAGATTAGAATCATAAGCTATAATTTTCAGTGTTGTGATAGGGCAATCGTTGTAGAGGAACATAATGGCCTAAAATTTCCATTGTCCATGGAAGGGACACACTTGTGTAGGGGCATAAGCACAGCAGTGCACCAGGATTTAAGAACATGCCTTTTTTTAAACACTTTTATAAAATTATCACTTGTGACATAGGCAAATTTACATTTATATAAAATCAATCAAACTGTATTAACAAGTTCATGTTTACAAACATACTTCACATATATGGCTATATATCATGTAACCTAATCAACATTACTTAAATTATTCAATTCCTGTCCTTTTTTAAACAAGAAACATCTTTATTAAACTATCACTTATGACATAGGCAATCATACATTTATATAAATGAAAACAATCCACACCGACGTTATCCTAGTTGCAAGCATTTTACATCACAAACCATACTGACACACTCCCAGTTGCAAACATTATATATTACTTACAATCTACCCAAACATTTTCAGTCAAACATTGCATAGTTCATTTAAGTCCTGCCGTCTTTTAAACCTCATTCCTCCCCTGTATGTATTGTTCCCACAATTCCCATTTTTTCATATGTAGTTTGCTCCTACCCTTTTCTAAACATCTCAGTTTCAGTTCTTTATCTCTGTTACTATATTCACTACTTCTAGTATAGTTGGTTTAGATATTGATTTCCATTTTCTAATAACTGGTTTATTGGCAGCCATCACAATTGGACGCAGCAAGGCCTTACCACATATTGGCAATTCAGATTCTGTATCATACCTCAGAAGAATCATCTCCCTTGTCACATGAATCTGCCACCCAACATCTCCAACAGTCCATTCCACAGGAAATCCTTAAAGTCTGACAACTCACCTCACTCCCAGAAAATATGGTCCCAATTACCTCTTTCTTCCCCATCACACCTCCAGCATTTTCTATCTACCTGAGAAAAAATTCTCTGGAGTCTAGTTGCGGTATAAAAATATCTGTGTAAACATTTCCAAGCTAAAATCCTAAATCTTCTACATTTTGTTGCATATTTGGGAGACATACATATAACCTCCCATTTTTTCTTTGTGAATTGCTTATCCAATCTGTCTTCCCAATCTTTTCTAAGCTCCTCTGATTGATTTTTATAGTTATCATGCAATACTTTATATGCTCTGCTAATTATTCCTTTTTTAATGGCAGCTTCTGTTCTAGATTATACTAAAACCTCTACCAGTGCTGATCTTTCATTTAGGAGCCCCCTATTTCTTTCTCTTTGCCTATACACTGATATCAATCCTTGATAGGGAAGGGGATCTCTAACATGCTGTCCAAATACATTTTTAACATCTCCCCAGTCTATCATCTTTCCCTCTCTAGCTATTTGCTCCCAATACCTTGGTTCCTTTGCTGGTTTTCTCCAATAAATTCCAGACCCCTCTTGCCTACTGTCTATATCCCTAATTGCAGTCATCCCTATCAGCAGAATCTCCTTTCTCCATTCCCATGTTGGCTTAGTTCTTAAGATACTTTCTGCTACTTAATAATCTACTTTCCTAAATATACTTAAATCACTGGCACCTCTACGCACAGTATGCGTCAAAACTAGCATATCCCCTGGTTAACTAATGTCACCCATTCCTTGATGAAAGCTAGAGATAGAATGTGGAAACAAACAAGAAACCAACGACTGAGAAATGGGACAAAAAACTAAAACAGAGCAAGAAATAAAAAGCAAGTTCAGGCCCAACAAGGCAGAAAATAAAAACACAAATTTTAAATAAAAAATAAAATTTAATAACACAAGGTAAGTGCTTTCACGGTTGATAACCGCTTCATCAGACAACAGCATAATGACACAATACAGTTTAAAAAGTAATACTGACCAATGAAAAAAACAACTTAATTAATGAAAACAATTATAACATTTAAAGTGCTAATGTACTGCTAATGTTTTAAAGGTCTTTGTTTCAAAAAAGGTTTCAAAGAAACCATATCATTGATACCGGGGTAACTGTCAGCCTTAAAGAACAAGATCCACTTTTGTTAGCAGGCTTCTGTCTTATATTTCAAATCACCACCCCTACTCCCTTCCAATACTATTTCCAAGACAAAAACCTTAAAATTGTGGCACTCTCCTGCTTCAATGACATGTTCAGCCAAAGCACTAGTACTCTTACAATTCATAATATCACGTAAATGTTCTAAAAGTCTGTCCCTAAAAGGGCAGTTCATTTTCCCAGTATAGTAGACATCACATGCAACACACTTAGAATAATATACAATGTTTCTAGTACTACAGTCTGCATAAAAAGGAAACTCAACAGAACATCGAAGTGTAGGATGTAAATAACTAGATGCACCATATATATATGCTTGCATGCCTCACATAGTCTGCATGGAAAACTACCAAACCTCTGAGATTCTAATAGTGAACTGCTCTCTTCTCTATAACAAAGTTGCTGCTTAACTGTTCTATTATTCTTAAATGAGAAGTTAGGTTTGTCACCAACAATATATTTCAAATCATGGTTGGCATAAAGAATATTTCAGTTCTTCTCTATAATATTACAGCGTGTATTAATGTCACTAGTGAAAGTTAGTGGAAACCTTACCTTCCTACCATTAATCTCTCCCTGTGACATAGAGGATGTTGGTGGTACCTCTGAGAAAAAAGGTTTACCTCTAGTACCTTTGTCAAGAGATACCAGCCTGATGCATTCATGTACCTCCCTCTCACTGTACACTCTTACTAAGAAATCCTGTTTCAATTTAGCAAATGTTGCATTTAACTCAGCATCATCATTGTGCAACCTCATGAACCTCAAAAATTGTCCCTTAAGGACATTTCGTGGAATAGCCATCCTCTCACCTCTTTCAAAAATACTTGACAAATGCGTACATAAGCAAGTCATGGAACACTTATGTCAAGAAAATCTGCTTACCCCTACACAACATGGCTTTCATCCTAAGCATAGCACCACTACTGCCTTACTATCCTTCATCAGTACTATTTCTCAGACCAGAGACAGCAATAAACTGGTGTCATGATTATTCCTAGATCTCTCTAAAGCATTTGACACTGTGTCTCACTCCTTTCTTCTGGACAAACTCAGTAACCTCAATTTCTCCTCCTCTGCTACTGCCTGGGTTTCCAGCTACCTCTCTGACTGACTGAAATCAGTAAAATGGCTCTCAGCTCTTTCCTCTCCACCCCCCATCAAAATGAGTGTTTCCCAAGGATATATTCTTGGACCACTACTCTTTAATGTCTTTACTAATCAGCTCTATATCCTCTGCCCTCAGTCTACTCTCCTCCAATATGCTGATGACTGTACTGTCATCACTATTGTTGACACCCTCTCTGACTTACATTCCATGACTCAGAAATCCTTCAGCTCTGTCGCAACCCGGCTTTGCCACAACCAGCTAATTCTGAATGCTAAAAAGACTAAAGTCTTCCTTTTTCTCCCCAAAAGCCAGAATAACCTCAAATCCACTTTTACTATCCAGTCTCTAGATAACAAAACCATCTTAGTCTCCTCATACACTCCTTCCAGGTTTCTCCAAAGTTCAGACCACAACCTACTACACATCTATAAACCCAAAAGCAAAATTGGTCAAAACCTCTATAGCTACCACCTCCTGGAACAAACTCCCACTGCAAATTCGATCTCTTAAACAAAATGTACCAAATGTATTCATATCAACTGCCAAAGACTACCTAAAAAGCCACTGGATATGTCACTGTCCTCACCCCATTAAACTGTCATCCTTTCCTACTTTTAGTACTCTGTCAGCCTTTTACTGTCTCTTGTCACTTTGTGAGCCATCTATCTGCCTCCTCTTAACTGGGTTATTGCCTCTTATTCCTTCTTAAAATACCCTTACTAATATACCACCTGCATACTTTCTCTTATTACAACCACCTGGCTGTATCTAAAACCAGAGCCTTTTTCATTCATTGTTTATATATTGTATATGTAATATAAACTCTTATCACTCTACATATTTTCTAGATTGTACTTTTCACAACTTAGAACTTTATACTTCTGTTTGTATATTTTCAACTTAAATAATGTTAGTCCTTTTGTTTACATAATTTTTACTGTTCAAATTTTAAATGAAAATGTTGTGGACCTTTTCTCCCCGGGCCTCCTCTGAAAGAGGGCTATTAGCTCAGCTGGACAAACTCGGCCAACAAATGTAAATTAAATAATAATGAATAAATAATATTCTGTATGATTATTGTTATTCTTCTTAAAGGCTTGCATGGAAAATCCCAGTCTCTCCTTGTTTCTTGAGCTTCCCCCTGTTTCATCATCATCTTTTCCACTTCAAATTATAGTTTTCTGCTTGTGCTATGTATAGGAGCCTAACTGTGTAGCTCTGAAATATCCCTTCAGATTAGGAAATCCCAATACACCCTCTTCTACTGAAAGATCCAGCCTATCCCATTTGATTCTTGCCATCTTCCCCTCCTAGATAAAGTGTTTCGGCTCTTTATAAACTGCTATCCACAACTTCTCCTCTGGTTGATAAAAATATGCTTGACCTTATGTATAAGACTAATGGGACTAAAACCATTTTAATTCCTTGTATCTTACTATCCATATCCATATAACAAAGCTTCCATTTTCTCACTTTTTGTATTATCTTTTGTTTAGTCTCTTGTTACATATCCTTAGCTGCCACACCAGAATAATTTTTAATCCATACTCCTAAATACTTATCAGGTCCCCATAAATATGGATATTGCTAAACCAATTCCTATGTGGGTACATAATTTACTGCTATTGCCTTTGTTTAACTTCATTAATTATATATCCGAAAAAAGCTTTGAAACAGTCTCAAAATGTTCCACAATACGTAATCTCTCTTTTTGGTTTTGTCAGGTATAAAATAATATCATCTGCAAATAGAGCTGGCTTTTCATGACTACCATACCAATTATATCCTAGAATTTTTGAGTCCCTTATTTTCTTTACCATTGGTTTTAAAAGCAAATAACAAAGGAGAAAAAAGACACCCCTGCCTAGTTCCTCTGGTCAAGCAGAAATTATCAGAGAGGACCCCACCCACTTTAATTTCCACCACTGATCCCTTATATATCCTCCTAATCAACCTTATATTTTTTTCAGGAAATGCAAACGCTTTCATTGCCCTGCTCATAAAGTACTAGCTTACTCTATCAAATGCTTTCCAACAATGGTATTTTCTTAAATTCTGCTCCCTATGGATCATCTGTGTTCCATTAATGTTGTCAGATGTTTGCCTCCCCTCCACAAAACCACATTGATCCATATCTATCAATTTTGGCATTACTTTTGCTATTCTTTTAGCCATTATAGACATGAACACTTTATGATCATGGTTTAGTATTGAAATGGGTCAGTATGAAGCTGGATCTGATGGGTATTTATTCCTTTAGGTATTACAGCTACCACTGTTTTCTTCCAGGATGTTGGTACTTCTCTTTGTAAAATACTGTTAAACAAAACCTTTCAGATCTTTATCAGTTTTTCCCTCATAGCGTTCAAACTTCCACAGGAATACCAGCTATTCCTGGGGACTTTCCTGTAGATTGATTATACATTGACATTTTTAGCTCATCTCCTCCTATCCTAACTGTTAGTAATGGAGCCACATCTACTTCTCACCTCTCACCTTAAGATATTTAATTCTTCATAGCCATTTCCATTTGTATCTTTCCTTGTTTTCCATATTTCTCTGCTTTATACAAACTTTCGTAGAATTTCCATAATATTTCTAATAACCAACAAATGAAGTGAAAAAAATTGCCCAACCACCACAAACCAAGATTAAACCAACTAGGCACTCCAGAAGGACAACGCTCAATCCTTTGGGTTATAAATTGTTAATGTAACAAGTGTCTGGAATGCCCTAGTTAAAATATTTCTAATACCTCTACAGGATCTTTTGTTATCTTCCTTGTTATAGGCTCCCTAAGTTTTGTGACAGGCCTTTCAACTTTTTGTTCCTGAGTCTTTGTGCTAAAAGATTTTGTGCTAGTGTTGTTATCAAAAAAACACAATATTTCTAAACTTGTGTATATTATCAAGGAAATTCCTTATTTTCTGCTTAGCATTCTGCAGATGATCCTCTTCTTTTCTGTGAGATTGGCCCTATACTGCAATACTTTAATGTCCGTCAGTCCCTCTAAATAAGTCTTCTTACTTCTTAACTATAGCTCCCTTTCTTTTATTTCCACCCTATTTTTAAACTCCACCTTAGTTTTATCCCACTCCCTAGCTATATTTTCAGAAGAAATTTCTATCCTCTCAAATAGCTCCTGAATAGTCTCCACTACTCATTCTTTAAATTCCTCTTTTTTCAGCAGATTGGTGGGAAAACAGAAAACACCAGTGTATCATTTTTATTTCATTACCCTTTGTTTTTATTTTATTTATTATTGGTGCATGATCTCAGATAGTTATTGGGTGAGTATCAAGACCTTCAATTAAATGCACGTTCTGTGAAATGTAAATTCTGTCTAGCCTAGCCCAGTTTTTATATCACAGGGAATAATAGATACATTCACTCTAAACTCCTATTGTGAATTCACATCTTCCATGCCAAATATTTTCATAAATTTCTTCAAAAATCTGCCCTCCTTTGTTATACTTTACCTTGTAGGCCCCCCGGTCTATATAATAAGCTTGAAGTGTAAAAAGAGCGAACGCTCTTTAATCGACACCAAATACGTGAAGTCCCATAAGGCCAAAAGGCTTGAACAGCGATTTTTGTTTTCCCAGGGAAAAAATCACTGGGCCATTCTCAGGACTTTGCAATTTCCTCCACTGTGGTGCGATGTCAGAGTTAGTATATTTAAGCGTGGGGGCACAGCCCCCCACTTTATGTTATGTTTGGATTTTTTTCCATGGGGGAAAAAATCACTGTTCTGTACATTTGATTTTTGGGGGATTTTGTGTATTTGATGTCAATTAATGAGCGTTCGCTCTTTTTACACTTCAAGCTTATGATATAGACCTGGCCCCCCAGACACATATTCACTGCTGCAAATCAAATTCTATTCCCCACCTATAATTAATATTCCTTGCTGAAAACTGATTTTTTTCTCCCAGAATTATTTAAGCTCCATTATAGCAGTTTTAGGTGGAATATAAATACATGCCAGTGTATTCCAACTCCCTTGCCAGTAACCCCTTAGCACTACAAATCTGCCATTATTATCTTTTTTATCCTCTTTTATCACTGCTGGAGCTCCTCTTGCAATTAATGTAAGTACTCCATTTTTCCTTTGTCCCAGATATTCTGCTAAATAACCATCCTGAAAACCTTTCTTTATCAAATTCACATGTTCAGTTCTTTCCAAGTGTGTCTTGTGGCATAACTATTTGCACTATACGTCTTTTAATATAGCCACTACTCTTTCTTTTTTGTATTTATCTGTGAGACCATTGACATTTAAAGACATTACACAAAGCATTGATGTATTAAAAAGTTATTCTCAACTTTTATGTATAATACCTTTTTTTTGTTAAATGTCTAGTTCTAGCTTTTGTATTGCATGCAAACACTGTTTGTCTCGTTGAACGTTTATGCAGTAGTTTCATGCATATCCATTTGAGCCTATATCACATCTTACAAAATGTTTTATTTTGTTGAAAGCCCTCAAAAAAAAAGCTCCCAATAGCCCCATAAAACCTATTAATTTAATACTAACACGCAAATATATATATATATATATATATATATATATATATATATATATATATTTAAATACTGAAGTTTTACCCTCCTAATAGGAGCAAATGTCCCAAAATGACAGACACGCACAGACTTGAGTTAATTTAAAAAAAATGTCATCCATGCTGAGACACATGGTGCAGCCTGTGCTTCTTCTAAATGCTAACTGGTTCTATCTTATCTTTATAGCTGTCCCAGCTGGGAAAACCCCTGAATGCTTTCAGAGAACATTATCTCCTGACCACTTTCTCTTTTCTTTTTTTCCCCAGTCAGTCACTCTCCACTAGAATGTAACTAATTTCTCTTTATCAGATTGTCTCCATGGAGACATGAGAGCCAGTCAGTTTCTCTTTATCAGATTGTTTCCATGGAGACATAAGGACCTGATACAGAACAGCTACTAAGCATACATTAATTTGCTAGAAAAAAGCCTCATAATAATCAGTATTTTTTTCATTTACTTGCTTTCTCTTAAAACTTGTTACTAAATCAAACTAAGGTCCTTAATCTAGTCATTCTCCCATGCAGGAATGAGAAAAAGCACATTATTTTTTTCTTCTGTCATGCTCCTTTAAGCAGACCTTTTTTTTACATTGTAGTGCCTACATATATTAAAACTGAACAAGAAGAACAGAAGGCAAAAGAAAGAAAGGGAAAAAAGAACAGCAGCACATATTTACAATCCCCATTACACTTAAAAATAACTAAGAAAAGTTTCCTTTACAGCATGGAAAGAAGACCATACACCACAAAAATAGTACTAGTAAGAATTTTTTTCTTTACTTAGTTAACTTTCTCCCATCTCTTTCCCTCCCAAAATCTTTTTCTGAACATTAATGATATGAAGTAGGGCATATACTTTAGTGTCCCCCACAAGTCCAATAAATTCCAAAAAAGTCCAATATTTCCAGATTTTCTTGTTTTGTCATATTTCAGAAATATAATTATTGTATTGTAATCCCACATTAAGTTACTAGTTTCATTACTGTTCATCCCCATCTCCCATATTTTGTCTCTGCTTTATTTCCAATGTACTCTGGATACTTGCAGTCAACTCTCATGGTCCCTTCCTTCTCTCCAACATTTTCCATTGAAACAGTGGAAATGTTTCACAGGCACAGTCTCTCTGTGGACTTTATTACCAGCAGAACAAAAAGCAGAATCTCCTTCTGTTTCGCAGCTCACATTTTGTTGGGCAAACTTTTGTATTTCCTCCTTAGAAATGTACTTCATCAAAAATGATTTTGTCCCTCTAGGGAAGAATACCTTGAAGGACAGCTGTGTATGGAAGTTTGAATCTCACACCTGTGTCTTGACATTCCCTGAATAGTGAACTGAATTTACTCCTTTTCTGTGTGGTGTACAATAGGTAATCTTTTTCCACAAACACTCTGTTGTCTCCCACTTTTACTGTTTTGTCCTTCTGCCACAGTTTTGTGAGAATTAACTCCTCCTCCTGGTAGGATTGCATCTTTACTATTAAAGGTCTGGGTTGCTTTTCTCATAGCCAGGTTTGGAGCATACACACAATGTGCTCTTTCAACTAACAACTCCTGCTGTGGAATACCAGTCCAGTTGCTTATTTGTGCTTTCATAAAATTTATGAAGCCTGTTCCTTCCAGCTTTTTTGGTATAGCTGAAAATCTGAGGTTTTCCCTACTTGCTCTGTCCTCTAATTATATTATTTTTTGAAACATCTCTTCCTGAGCAGTTTCATATTCAGACAGCTTTTTCTTCATTTCAACCTCTGATTTTTGTAGCTTTATCACCTTATCTGAATATCTTTTTAAAGTGTCTTCCATTTTTCCAGCCTTTTGTTATTTTTGTTGCTATACTTCATCAGTGTTCAAATTATTTTAAACAGGTCTGTTTGCAGTTGCCTTATACTGTATCTTCCTGTCGGTTATTAGAAGTCATGTCTTGAGGTTGCATTGCTTTTTGCTGAACAGCTGCAGAACTTTCCCCAGTCAGTATTTCTTCCTCACTTTTTGTAGCTAATTTTTTCCAGATGCTATATATTTCTTTTTCCTGGCATCCAGATATTACTCTTACTAACCAGTTACTGAAACTTACCCTTAAACACAAAAGTGTATTGGCCTTCTGTGTTGAGTTTATATTTTCACACTGGGAGAGCTAGAGTTAAGCTGTTACTCAGTGTGCAGCCATCTTGGAAATCTAGGATTCGGGAACATACCTTGTGGCTAGGCTTAGGTCAAACATTTAAGGAGCGGTAAGGTGAGAGTCTGTTTGATGCTGTTTAATAGGCAATCAGGTATGTGGTTAGGAGTTATGGAGGATGTGATTTTTTTTATAACACCTTAAGAACATGATCTTCAATATTGATAGGTGGTGTAATAGATTCGGGGATAAGTGGTGTTGAAATAGGCATTTTGTTGGTGGTAGCAAGTTATTCTAGTTAAAATCCTATGTAGCTTGTGTGCTAGTTTATCATTTGGGTCAGAGTGGGGGTTTCATTAAAGAAAAGTTCAGAACAACGTTGAGTGTTTTTTCTTTGTTTTATAATATAGCTAAGGAGAGCTCACTAGCTACTTTTACTTCAGAAGCTAATCTCTGTTCATGGTTTGTTTTACTGGTCCTTACAGTATTTTTTCAGTTTCTTGGTGATATTTTAATTATGCCGTCATCCTGTGGAGTTCAGACTTTGCTGTACAGTTTGTTTTTTCTCTTTTTGTAAAGTCTGTCAGTTGACAATTTGTGGAGGTTATTTTTAAAATGTTCATATACTAGAAGTAAATCAGAGCAGCCAAGTGAATGTAGGTGCAAGCTAATGTGACCCTGGACACAGTCACACAGCTATTAACCAGGAGAACAATTGACAGTTTGGGAGAATTAATTAGAGAGAAAATATAAAATGCACTCACTAACCACCATTTAGCTACAATTATGGCAGCACAGAGCATAGTTCATTGTAAGATGTGCTATAAATATCAGTTAAATAAACAAAAGAAACTAGAGAATGAACCAGCAAACAATTCTGGAAGAGCCAGTGGTGCTCAAACACTTAGAAAATGAAAGAAATTAACCTTCTCTCACAATAATAGATACTGCAGTTTCTAAGATTCTCCCCAACAACTGGCTAAGCAAGCTGTTTTAGCTTATGAAAAAGAAAATAAAGCAGTTACAGTTTAATTGCTCCAAAACAGTTTCAACAACAGGAATTGCAAAATACAATCAAGTGCAATATAGTTTATTCTTCCCTGGTATAGAAAAACTCAAAAACTTCATCACATTAGGTTGAAAATGTCCCCAACCAGTGCATAGAAGTGTAGCTTCAGAGTAATTCCTCCAAAAGGACAGCAACTCAGCACTCAACTATGCTATAAACAGCAACTGAATCAAAACAAAAGAAACAAGTAAACCAATCAGCAAACAACTCAAGAAGAGCCATTTGTGGTTAGACACGTAGAAAATAGTACCAATTAACCCTGTCACAAGAGTAACTGCTACAGTTTCCAGATAATCCCAACAACATTATGGTTTAAGAAAAATCAAAATAAAGCAGTTACAGGGTAAATACTCAAAAAAAAAAAAACAGTTCCAGCAACAGGACTATCAAAACAAACTCAAGTGCTTTGTAGTTTTTCCAGCCTGGTTTAAAAGACTTCAGAAAATGTGACAGATGAAGTTAAAAATGTCTCCAAACCAGTGCACACAGGTTCATCTTCAGAGTAATCTAGCCAAAAGGACAGCACTAATATTTAAAATAAAATCAATGGGGGGGCATGGAGGGGCACATTTGATATGTATTGCTCTAGTTACATACCAGAAGGTCAACCACATAATAAATTATGATTAGGTTGCAAACTGTAGCATATTTGTTAGTGTGTTTGGAAAATGGATTTAAGAAATCCATTGATCCATGCATTTGCTTTAATGCAATGCCATGTGTTCCAGACCACCAGAAAGGTACAATGTATTAATCCAGGCTCTCAAGTACCAAAACATAAAATTAAAACATGGAAACCAGTGTAAGACCTGTGAAATCCAAATCGGATTATCTTTGCAAAGAAATTCTGTACAGTTACTCTGAAGGCTGCTTTACTTTTCATGAGGAAGGATTCTTTCATGGCAACCTTCATTACAGAGGATGCTTACCATCACATCCCAGTAAGCTCTGCATATAGAAAATACATGAAATTCCAAGTTGATCATTTCTTTTTCTAGTTTGCAGCTCTTCCTTTTCGACTATCCACATCCCCTAAGATATTTCCCAAATGTTTACCTCCATTATTTGATAATCTCAGAAACCAACAAAAGTTATCTCCCTTTGTCTAGACAACTAACAGTAGCTCAAATCAAAGAACTCATGTTCCACCATCTTAATATTATGATAACGTTGTTCTAATCATTGGGGATAAAAGTGAATTTTAAAAAGTCATCCATACAACTGGCTTAATTAATGACGTTTCTTATGGACTCACTCCAAATAACGATTCATGATACAAGACAAACATCTGAAAATATAGAATATGATGTCAAGCTGTCTTGACACACTCCACACAAGGTAATATTTCAGGGCTCTGGGATACGAGTCTTTCTGCATCATTCTGTTTCCTTTAGTGAGGTTACACATGAGGAAGCCTCAGTGGATTGTGATAAACATTTGGAATCAGTTGAGAGACATCCTGGAAACCATGAATGTAATCCTAGCTGCTATAAAGAAATGTTGGTACCATGACTTAGCCAGTCTTGAAAAGTGAATGCCATTACTTCCCTAACAAGTGATCCTCCAAATGGCTGCATACTCCATAGATTATCTCAATGTGCACATTTCAATAATGTCTTAGTATAAGTTTGTTGGTTTCAACAGAAAATCCCTTCTCACATCATACTGAAAGAGATGAAATCACTTACATGAGCCTTGGATGTCTTCCAAGACAACTTTCCAGGTCCATTTAAAATCAGATGATACGACAGTGATGTTGTAAAAAAAAATGGGGTTCCTATTACGATGTCGAAGTTTTACAACTTTGAACACCATATGGTTGAACCCATATGTTCGAAGTTGTAAAACTTCGAAAACGTTAAGTTAAAAAAAAAAAAAAAAATGACCTTACTGTTTCAAGCAGGGGGCAAGCCCCCTTGCACCCCCCACACTCCCCGCTCTTTAAATATACCAACTCCAAGACCGCAGTGCGGAAAGGGAAGATTTTCCTTTACTACACTGTAGTGCAATCTCGGAGTTGGTATAATTAAAGAGCGGGGGGTGTGCGGGTGCAGGGGGGCTTGCCCCCCTGCTTAAAACAGTCAGGTAAGTTTTTTTCTTTTTTTATTTTATTTTTTTAAGTATTCAAAGCTTTACAACTTCGAACATATGGGTTCGACCATATGGTGTTGAAGTTGTAAAATTTTGATCATGTAATGGGAACCCCAAAAAATGGGGGGTACCAAATCTTTTCAGCTATGTGAGGAAGTGCTTCATATACGGGTATGCACAAGTCAGTGCAGTATTCTGCTATCTGTAGTTTAAAAAAAAAAAAAAAACAGAACACTCATGTAGATTAACTCAGCAGATAGATTTTCCAGGCAAATGAATGGCAGATGGAGCCTGTAGTCTCACCAGATAGTTAAAATGTGGCATATGTCCAAAGTAGATCTTTATATGCCAGCCACATGAAGAATCAATACATATTCTCTTTTCACTTCTACAACATCATTCAGTCTGGCATAAACAATTGTATACTAATCTATGAAAAACACCATAACTAATTCTCAGCTTTCTTTTTTCAACATCATTCTGGAAGTAGGTTGAATTTTCTTTCTCCTGAAATCAGGATCTAATATATCTTTTTCATCCCTTTCCACTGATCCAAAAGGCTGTTTTGAAAGCAAAATATGTAAAAAGCATACCTGGTTCAACTAGCTCCAGCATGCTTATTTATTTATTTATTTATTTATTTATTTATTTATTTATTTATTTTTGTTTACCATGGTAGTGTACTGATCCCAATGGGCCATTTGCAGGTACAACCTGGATGAGTAAGGATCATATAGGAAATGAACAAAACATATTCACAGATACAAGGATGAGATAAAAACAAAAAAATACATATTTATTTATTCATTCATTTATTGACATTTGTTGACTGAGAAAGTCCATGGGGTCAGAAACCTATTTTCAGTGAAGGTCCAGAGAGTTCCAAATTAAAGTAAAGATACAAAAACAGTTACTATTTACAGTAATAAGCTATGTATATATTTACAGATGTAAGAATATGCTACAACATTTAATTCAAGAAGCAGTTTACAATGTCAGAACATGGATGGAAAATGTGATTATGCTTAGCAGATCTTTATAGATAATATGTAGCCACAATAACTGAGATCCTTATGCTACAGGGATAGCAACACATTATATAGAGAGATATGAAGACATTAGAAAAAGCAAGTGAGAATAGTTGCAGGAAAGGATACTATGGGGAGAAGACAGAGGAAAGATGTGAGAGACATGCAATGGGATGAGGAATAGAAAGGAGAAGTGTGAGAGAGACGCAAATAGAAGAGGGAAGTTGGATGAATGACAGGCAGTAAGTAAAGGAGATGTCAAGATGAGATAAGGAAGGATGAAATAGGAATAAAGGAGTGTGTGGGAGAGCTGCAGAATTCATGTAATATGACTTGAGTGAGTGCAGCTGCATTTTGCTTGGGTGAAGAGATATTGCTTGAGCTGTTGTCTAAAGTCAGAGTACTTTGTGATATCTCTAACTGAGAAAGGATTGGAATCCCATAATTTAGGTCCTAGGGTGGAGAATGCGTGGTCAATGCAATAGAGTTTACTTTTTGGAGTTTGTAGCGTGAGTTGCAAGTGAGAGATACCTCTGAGATTATGTGTGGGGGTTTTGGTGAAAAGCTTGAGTAAGAGGGGATGATGTCTCAGGAGAAAGAGCTTTGTGAGTTAGTGATCCTAGCAAGAGGTTGGCTTTGAAATGTACTAGGATCCATTTAGCTTTGGTGAAAGTTAGGTAGTGGTGTTAATTAATGGGGAATTAGTAATTAACTGGCAAATTTTATTGGAGATGGTTTGTAAGGTAGTGGCATTTTTCTTTGCAGCTATAATGGGTAGTCCATATATTCAAGCTGAAATAAGAGTATGACTTTGCCTTTAGCAGCTTTGGATGACTTGGACAGAAGATGTGGTAGCTTGTTCACCCAGAACAGTAGTGTGTTTATCTTTCTGCATGTGTTTTGAATGTTAAGAGCTTGGTCTAGTCAAATGCCCAAGTATTTGGATGATGTGGTAGTTTCTATGGTGGTATTGTTAACATCTTTAATATTAAGGAAGCTGGGTGTTTTTGCTGTTTTTTGGTTGGTTCCAAGTAGCATTGCTTTTGTTTATGAGGGACTGGGTATAAGTTTCTGGCCTATTAGCCACTGGTTGAGGGTTGGAAGGTCATCTTGGAACTGAGTTTCTATAAGAGCTTGGCCAAGTTGACCTTGTTGTTAATGAAGCTCAGTACTCCATCACCCTGGACATTACCTCTGGGCAACAATTTACTAATGCAGTACTGGAAGAAGTATTTTATCCCTACCCCATGGCTTTGGATGTCACAGTCTACAGGATTCAGTTATAATTCCTCAGAGTAATCACTACAAAAATTCAATAAAGTTAAAAAGCCTACAATAAGAAAAACATATCTTCAGAATGGAAAAAGTTTATAGAGAGGGCATCTTCTAAAAGGCTAGATCACCTGTATGCCAAGTTTGTTAGATTATTTCAGCAAACTTTAGAAACTAATGTACCTTATTCATTGACTTAATATTTATTTGTTTATTTACTTATGCGCATTGGGGTAGGGGACTCATCAAATAAAACCAATTGCAAGCTCAGCCTTGGTTACGTAGTACAACAAAAGTAAGAAAAACAGTATACAGTAAGCATTGATAATGTACAAAAGTGATACAATCTGAGAAAAAGTTACTAAATTGAAATTCATTGTTAGAACAGTGCAACAGACTGCTGTAACAAAGTAATCTACAGATATGAAACTATTTACAATGACATTAATTGTACATTTAATTGAATAAAAGACCATTGAATATGAACTCATCTAAATCAGTAAAAGTATTGTAGTCCAGAAAACTCGGCATGAATTCCAGTCTGTCCACCGATAGCAGCAAATCTGTGCCTAAAAAACTTTCTAAAAGAGATTATCCGGAACACTAACTAGGATTCATAAACATTTTCTGCAATCATAGAGGACTGATACATAGTCCAAACCACATACCAGAGCCCAGGATAATTCTACAAAGGGACCCATACACAACAGAGCGTTAACATACACTACTGTATACATGGAGTTAGGGTCTCAGTAGGTCTGCAGATCCACATCATGTTCTGTGAGTCTTGTAAACTACTGAGTCCAGTGTAGAGAAGCTGCTAAAATGTATTGCTATCTAACTGCAGATTAACAATACAACCTGAATGAAATTCTCAATGCCCTAATTAAGATAGTATTGTGACAAGCACAAAATGGCAGCAGCATCACCATTACAGGACATGCAACTGCATATGACCAGCACACAATGGTAGCATCATCACTATTACAGGACATGCCACTGCATGTGACCAACACACAATGGCAACAGCATCACCATTACATGATGTGCCACTGCATGTTACCAGCACACAATGACAGCAGCATCACCATTAAAGGACATGCCACTGCATGTGTCCAGTTTCTATAATATTGTAACCAGCACAAAATGACAGCAGCATCACCATTACAGGGCCCGCAACTGCATGTGACATACACACAATGGCAGTAGCATCACCATTACTGAACATGCCACTGCATGTGACCAACACATAATGCAGCAACATCATCATAACAGAACATGCCACTGTGCAAAACACTGAAGTATTTAAAAAGGAATGTAAAACCACATCCTGTTGCTGTTTGCAGTACACACAAGAACAGTAATAGCTAATATCATCCACTAATGGAAGGGAAACCCTCTCCAAATCAAGTTGTTACCATACTGTGCAAAGTAATTCTAATCTGCAGGCATACCCAGTGAGGCTGAAATGTCCATGTGTACCCCCATAGTACTGACAGACAGAGCAAAATGTTGGTTCCCCATCTACCCTACCTTAACTAAAGCCAGGTGCCACTATGATCTAAAACTCCATATCCCCACCAACATACACATCAGCATATCATTATATCAGTATGGCCCTGTGTATTTCCAAACACAAACATGAACACACACCCATAGCACAACAGTAGTGTGTGTGTGTGTGTGTGTGTGTGTGTGTGTGTGTGTGTGTGTGTGTGTGTGTGTGTGTGTGTGTGTGTGTGTGTGTGTGTGTGTGTGTGTGTGTGTGTGTGTGTGTGTGTGTGTGTGTGTGTGTGTGTGTGTGTGTGTGTGTGTGTGTGTGTGTGTGTGTGTGTGTGTGTGTGTGTGCGTGTGTGTGTGTGTGTGTGTGTGTGTGTGTGTGTGTGTGTGTGTGTGTGTGTGTATGTGAGCTGCCAGCATCTCCCTTCCCACCCTCCCAAAGGTACGGGGATGAACATCACTGTTAAAAACACTGTACTGTTCTCACTAATGGTCATAGTACTAAAAAGCAACATAGCAATATGACAGCTATTAACATGGAAACAGCATATTGTCCTTGGTCATATGCAGAGTGTCAAAATTATCTTTGCATTGCATCTTCCATAACTTTGGACCACTACACAATGAAATGCAACAACCATTACAGTACAATATCACCAGTACAGCAACAGGGCTACATCAAGAAAAGACCATTTGCTGTCGATAACTTTACAGTCCTTAGGTTCACAGGAGGCTACTAGGCTAACAGCCATAGAGCCCTTGCAAGCC
This sequence comes from Protopterus annectens, assembly GCF_019279795.1. Taxonomy (NCBI): domain Eukaryota; kingdom Metazoa; phylum Chordata; order Ceratodontiformes; family Protopteridae; genus Protopterus; species Protopterus annectens. Next base: position 325,795,906 of record NC_056750.1, on the reverse strand, counting down.
GAGCCATACTTATCCCAAATTGCCACAGTTGTCAGTGGTTAGGTGAGTGAAGTTTGCAGAGGTAAGGGTCTATGGTAGTTTACACTAACTTCCTCTGTCTAGGAGGGACATGGGCACCACCCCAGAAGTGAATTTGTGGTCACCCATCCATTGATCTAGAATTGGTTTGAAGAGGGTCAGGGAGGGGCTCTGTTTCATGTATACTGAAACTTGTTCGAGAGAAGTGGCAATCTATGGTAGATGTAAATATCTCTCCAGCATAACATGTTCATGTCTGAAGCGAGGTTAAGATCCCTGGAGCAAATGACTCTCATACAGTTTGATTTACAAATGTGTAGCATTTCCATCAGAGCTGGGTCAGAGACTGCCCTGTATGCTAGGCACAGGTCACCACTTAGCAACCTGTAGGAGATAAAATGCAGTAACAGGGCTTTCAGTCTTTCTGCATAGGACTTGTTTTGTGTACCCTGTAATTTCTTGGTGAGAAACTTCTGTGGTCTCTCCAGTAGTTACAGGTGTCTGGTGAGGTACATACAAAAGGGACATTGAACTCAATTATTGGCCTGATGAGGGATGAGTATAATGGAATTATAACATCCTTAGATCTAAATGTGATGCCTTTACTTATAAGATGTGCCACATAGAAGGATTTACTTACTAGTATGGATACGTGATGGTCAAAGTTCAGATTGCTATCAACCAAATCATATACCACTGAGTCTACACGTAGGGGGGGTGCTGTCTATAATGTAATTAGCAGGGATGTCAGCTTTCCCAAAGAGAATAATAATGCATTTTTTTGCATTTAGCTTTAATCTGTGGCTTTGGCACCAATCATTTGTCTGCATTAACCCTGTCTGCAGTATATAAACATCACGGGGGACTCGGTGTTTGCTCCCAGTTTGCAATCGTCAGCAAACTTGGTCAGCCACAGGCTGTCCGAGTTTGCATGAACTTCTGAGAAATAAATTCCAAACAGTAAGGGGCCCAGCACAGAACTCTGTGGTATGTAGATGAGGCTAGTCAAGCGTATGGGCCTATAATTCTCAGGATCAGTTGATGGTCAGCTCTTGTGCAGAGGGATTAATGTTGCTGTCCTCCATTACACCAGAACATAGTCACTTTGCAGGCTGTGGTTAAATAGGGGTCCAAGTGGGTCTGCTGGATCATGTTTTACGTTTCTTAAAAGGCAACCTAGGATGTTGTCTGGGCTGGTCCCATTGATGTCATGTTTTTGTCCTTGGAGAGTGCTGAGATGACCTGCTGAGGAATGGTGGCAGGTATACTTTGGGGGATGATTGGTGGGAATGGGGGGTGAAGATTGCTCCACAACTGTTAGCTAGCAGGTTAGCTATTACATGCAGGCATGCAGGGGAGTATGTGTGGTGCCATCCACAACCAGTTCAGCATATAGTTGGGTATTCCCTTTTAGATTTCAGACATAGTTAAAGAATGTCTTGTGATTATATTTAGCTAGGGAGGCTATTTTTGCTTCGTAATTAGCTTTGGAGGACTTGAGACAGTCTCTAATTTGTTTGTGTAAGCTAGAGAAGTATTTCTTCCTCTGCTGAGCCAGTTCCCTCTTGCTTTTGGACATTAATTTCTTTCTCTTGTTGTATAGCCTGTTTATACTAGGGGTCCACCAAGGTGGCTTGTTTTTTTGGCAAAACCTGGTTTTAATCTGGTCCGGTATAGCTATTTCTATACAACTGCTTAAGTGGTTATACAGGGCATTGCTGTACACCTCTGCATAGGGGGTCTGCGTTATCTGCATTCGAGGGGGCTTTGAAACTTCTTATACCATCACTTAGTAGGAGGTAATTTGTCTTTGAAAAATTAAGTGGTTTTGAGCTTGGTGAGGTATCTGGTCTTATAATTACATTGAACAAGACTGATTTATGGTCTGATCTTACCAGGGAGGACATCACACAGGGGGGTGCAGTGCTCTCACATGTTAGTGAGTAGTTTGTCCAGGCCATTTGAGTCTGTTGTCAAAAGGAACTTTGATGATTGGATGGGAGATAGGAAATTCACCCCAAGGATCAGTCAGTCGCCCTGCTAGACAGGGGCCCAGAGAAGTAAATATTGTGGGAAAAAAATTCCAGGGAATTCTTATGGCTAGTCTTGCATAGGCCTTAGGGCCGATAGCCTAGTACCAACCTATGAACCTATAAACCTATGAATGTTACAGTTTTTCTAATATTTATTTTCCTCATATTCACCATATGGAGCACATCTTGTATACACTTAATTTTCAGAAACAATTGAGAAAATATACTAGAAGGACTTATTTTTTTCAGAAAACAGACTAGCTTTCCATCATTACTTTCAATCAAAAAGAGATGGGCTGCTAGTCACAAAACATACCTTGTCCAAAGTAGCCGACCACCTTTATTAGTTTTGATTATGGCAAATACAGTAAATAAACTGAGGGCCCAGTTAGAGCACATTCTACTAGATCAGCAGCTATACCTGCAGCATATTTTAGAAATGTTTCCACTCAGCATATACTAGAAACAGCTGCATAAACTAGTATCCATACTTTAACAAAATATGAACTGTAAGCTCAACCTATGGGAGAGCAGGTTTTAACTTGACTGTGCTATAAGTGATCTTGTAACTGGCTACTTCTCAGCAGTACCCTTACTAACTGGGATACTATCCAGTTTCAAGGACTCTCCCTGAAGAATGATGCCACAGCTGTGTGTGATGCTCACTGTAACACTTGTTCTAGAAGGAACCTTTACTGCATCGTTAAAGCTCGCATCCCTTCTACCCTGTTCTGCATGGGTTGTTTATCACATTTTTAGCACTTTATTTGCTGTTATACTGTTAAGTTACATAACATTTGCTGAGACTGCTTATCTACTGGAAACACACATATTCTCCTGGAGAGGTTTCAGCCTCAAAGAAGTTGCTTCTTAACAGCACTTCATTATATATGGCAGTCTCATGCCTCCTGCATCTTTGATTTAGTTAAAAGATCAGCATTAGGCTTCACAAGACTGGATATGCATGTGAGGAAGAATGGATACAGCAGCACAGCTCATCTGTTAATCTTCAGGTTTTATGGTTTACTGTTACACTGATTTCTCATCTAAGATCTGCTGTTATGGTAATTATTTTGCACAACTGTTGTTTGTTATTAGTACTGAATACACATGTACTTTTTTCCTTTTAGTGATTTAACTTGTCTAAAACCTAAAGTGGTAAATGTCACATTTGGCACAGAAATAGCATGGTACACCCCTGAAAAATGAAAAACTAAGAAAAAAATAAATGTTCGTAGTTTCGGTAAAACTAGAGAGAGGTATACACCAATACTGACAGGTTAGAAAAGTCAACTAAGGTGGAATGCTGAAAAGATTTTTTTTTTTTTAGCAAAGTCCACCATGTTATATATGCCATGAGCTTTTCTTCCCAGTCTTCACTCCCCTTAACTAATATACCATTTCTAAGGACACCATATGTTAGATTGGAATGTAACACTACCTCATGTTTACCATTTTGGTCCTTCAGTCTCTGGCATTTTGTGTGTCAATCAAATAATTCTCACCTGACACAGGTACTACCTTTGTATTATAGTTTGGATGAATGTTGCAGTTTTTCTAAGATTTACAAATTATTGCTTTCTAAAATATTTTCAAATATCACCAGGGGGTCTTATAAATATATGGTTTAGTATTTTTTTACAAAGTATGAACTCATGCAACAGTGTTTAACTTATCCATTCATGTATATATTTATAGGAATTTGTCTTCAGTCAAATTGTGAAGATTCTACATCTGGAAAGTGACTGTATACAAGAAAAAAGGAAACTCAGAAAAATGGCAAAATATAACAACTGTAAAAGAGACATGGTGGACTATATCTTGGTAAGCGTGTGGAGGAAGTTTAAAATGCATAAAAAACCATAATCCTTTGAAAACACTTCAGTGATACGTCATATTTTCAAAGTTTAGTTTATGATTAGGAGAAAGGTATGTTTGTCTATTAATGATATCAATATGTTCAGCAGGTTAAACACTCGGGGGGGGGGGGGTTATATTGTCATGACAATAGCTGCGAATGTACATTTTCATGTGAACCTGATTTTGTTTCCCACAACCCTAATATGGATACTGTATAAACAGAGTAAACCATTTAAGCAAAACAGAAATTGTAAATAACAACCAAGACCAACATCTGTCTGACAAATGGTAAAAAACTAATATACAAACTTTATTTTACATATTTGTTTTTAGTTTCTATATTTTTTCATTAATTCTTTCATTAATTTGATAACTTGGTAAATGACCTGATTAGAGGACCATATTCGGCAATGACTCAGACTAGTACTATATAAATAAGAGTAAACCATTTTAGCAAAACAGAAATTCTATGCAACAACTAGGCATCTGTGTCTCACTGGCCTTAACCTGATTGACAAATGGTGAAAAAGTTGTTATACAACCATTATTTTATGTATTCATTTTTAGCGTGTGCATTTATTCATTTATTCACTAATTGATTCATTAATTTGATAACTTGGTAAATTAGCTGATAAGAGGACCATATTTGGCCATGCCTCAGACCTCAAAGCATTGCAAATAATACAAAATAAATCTGATGATGCAAGTAACAATTCAATAGCTACAAATGTCTGAATTATTAAAATGCGTACTCTAGCTTAAAAAAAAGTGTAGTTATGTAAAGTTAAGTAACATAATATGTGTAGGAATAACACTTACCGAACTTCAATAATACCAAAAGGAGTGCAGTTACAGGAAGGAAGATCTCCAAAAAGTTAAAATAAACTTTTAATGTCACCAAACACGCACACAACACTTCCACATTAACGCTCTTCCACAATAAATCGCGTTTTCGTCACATTCACTGGACTTCATCAGATGCTAGTACTAATTTAACACACTTATTTATATACCTCTAACAAAACTAATAATCCAATAGAAAAGCTTCAATTAAGTTTGAATGCACAAATCAATTCACATTCTGGGCTCATAAATATTCATAAGTTCTTCTTTCCATATTTATAATAAAATAAATAAAATAATTTATACATCTTCATGTTCTTATAAATAATTAAAAATACTATTGAATAATAAATAAATACATACATAAATACTTAATTATATTTCTAAAATTTATAATATAATTATTCATTATTAAGGAAAATACATTTTATAGCACAATACCGAACTTCATTACTTTCTAAAAGTCTTCAAATACTTCCTTAAATTTAACATAATGAAATACAGTTTTAGCTTTAGGAGGAAATCTGTCTCTATATAAAAAGTCTAAAAAAGCCTACCTAAATCTGGGATTCTAGGAAATACAGAACATAGTTATCGAATAGTGGCGGGGAAAGATGGTGAGAGATAGAGTGCTGTGGATGTGTGTGTGTGTGTGTGTGTGTGTGTGTGTGTGTGTGTGTGTGTGTGTGTGTGTGTGTGTGTGTGTGTGTGCGCGCATTTTTGTGTTTCTGTCTTTGTGTAAGGTACAGAAAGACAAAGAAAGAGAGAAAAAATAGCATGAGGTTTAAGAAAGATACCTGGAAAAGCAGCCCTAAAAATAGTTTAAGTAGATATTTAAGAGTGGGAGATGAGGAATTAACTGAGGTAATACAGAATATGTTGGTTTAGACTGAGTTTTAGTTAAGGAAGGGGCAATAGAACAGAAGTGGTGAAAGGTAGAAATGTGGGGCTAAAAGGTTTAAGTTAGCTAAATTCCCAGGAACCCTGAATCTTGTAAAAGCCATTCCAGTGCACCAGAACCTTCAATAATAAGAGAAGCACAAAAAGGTGGCAAAGGCAGAGATGAGGATGTAAACTGCAAAAATAGTTTGCTAAGACGTATTTCTATATTTGTGGCAAGCATTGTGTTACGGTGTGATGAAGGATGCATACATCCCATCTTCAGGAGAGGAAGAAGCAGCAAGTGGAGAAGATAAGTAGAAAATGGGTGGTAACCTTTGGTGAGTTTATTTTGCAGCATATTTAAACTGGCTTAAAATGAAGTAATAGGCAAGGAGTCTTTCCATAACTGTAATAAAGATAATGATATGAAGAGAAAGTGGTCAGTTTCCTCATGCTTTGGGTGTAAGCTGTGAAAATATCCTACTTCCAGAGTTTAGCTGAAGAAGCCTGGATTGTATAGTAGCATCTTCAGAGTGAAATCTTCCAGATTACAGAGGTTAACTGGAGGATGCATCAAGTATAGGGTAGTATTCAGAGCAGAGAAGGCCCAAGAATTAGGGTTCTGAGAAGAAAGAAGAGTGACCCAACACCGGAATGAGTTTGTATGGTGTAATAAGTTGTATATATATATATATATATATATATATATATATATATATATATATCATCATCATCTTCTTTCGGCTGTTCCCGTTAGGTGTCACCACAGCGGATCACCTGTTTCCATTTCTTCCTGTCCTCTGCATCTTGCTCTGTCACACCAACCACCTGCATGTCCTCTCTCACCACATCCATAAACCTTATCTTAGGCCTTCCTCTTTTCCTGTTACCTGGTAGCTTCATACTTAGCATCTTTTCCCCAATGTACTCTGTATCCCTCCTCAGCACATGTCCAAACCAATGTAATTTTGCCTCTCTGGCTTTTTCTCCAAACCTTCCAACCTGGGCTGACCCTCTAATATTCCTATTCCTAATCCTGTCCTCCCTCGTCACACCCAGTGCAAATCTTAGCATCTTTAACTTTGCCACATCCAGCTCTAACACCTGCCTTTTTGTTAATGCCACTGTCTCCAACCCATATAACATAGCTGGTCTCACTACCTTCTTGTAGACCTGCCCTTTCACTCTTACTGGTACTCATCTGTCACAAATCACTCCTGACACTCTTCTCCACCCACTCCAGCCTGCCTGTACTCTCTTCTTCACCTCTCTTTCACACTCACCATTACTCTGAACTATTGACCCCAAGTATTTAAACTCATCCACCTTCACCACCTCTACTCCTTGCATCCTCGCCATTCCTGTATCCTCCCTCTCATTCACACACATATATTCTGTCATAGTCCTGCTGACCTTCATTCCTCTTCTCTCTAGAGCATATCTCCATCTCTCCAGGGTCTCCTTCACCTGTTCCCTACTCTCACTACAGATCACAATGTCATCTGCAAACATCATAGTCCACGGGGACTCCTGTCTGATCTCATCTGTCAACCTGTCCATCACCATTGCAAATAAGAAAGGGCTCAGAGCTGATTCTTGATGTAATCCCACCTCCACCATAAACGCATCCGTCACTGTCACCGCAGACCTCACCGCTGTCACACTACCCTCGTACATATCCTGTACCACTCTTACATACTTCTCTGACACTCCCGACTTCCACAAACAATACCACAACTCATCTCTAGGCACCCTGTCATATGCTTTCTCTAAGTCTACAAAAACAAAATGCAACTCCTTATGACCTTCTCTGTACTTCTCCATCAACACTCTCAGAGCAAACATCGCATCTGTTGTGCTCTTTCCCGACATGAAACCATACTTCTGATCACTAATCATCATGTCCCTTCTTAACCTAGCTTCCATTACTCTTTCTCATAACTTCATGCTGTGACTGATCAATTTAATACCTCTGTAGTTACTACAGCTCTGCACATCACCCTTATTCTTAAAAATCGGTACCAAAACACTTTTTCTCCATTCCTCAGGCATCCTCTCACTTTCCAAGATTTCATTAAACAATCTGGTTAGAAAGTCCACTGCCATTTCACCTAAACACCTCCATGCTTCCATGGGTATGTCATCTGGACCAACAGCCTTTCCATTCTTCATCCTCTTCATAGCTGTCCTTACTTCCCCCTTGCTAATCCATTGCACTTCATGATTTACTATCCCCACATCATCCAACCTTCTCTCCCTCTCATTCTCTTCATTCATCAACCCCTCAAAGTACTCTTTCCATCTACTCAACACATTCTCCTCGCTTGCATGTTTCCCTCATTATCCTTTATAACATTTACCTGCTGCACATCTTTCTTAGCTCAGTCCCTCTGTCTAGACAATCAGTACAGGTCCTTTTCTCCCTCCTTAGTGTCCAACCTTTCATACAACTCTTCATATGCCTTATCCTTAGCCTTTGCCACCTCTATCTTAGATATGGGACAGTATTTTCTAGTTACATTAGGAAAGTTCAGTTATTTATACAGAGTTTTTCTAAGATGATGGACTTTTATCATACAGTATAATTTTATATTTCTGGTGACTTGAATGGTGTTTATTGAAAGTTATTGATTTACATTCTTGTAATTATTATACATATTATTAAACTGTTTTTCATTACTTTACATTGTGGCTGGACAATCAGTGTGTTCTTTAGAGATTACAGAGTGCTTACACCTGTTTGATACTCCCCAGGTCACCTTGAATGCCTGCCTGCTTCTGGTCATAGCTATCATTTATTTTAATATTTAGTTTTTAATAATTGATCACCCTTTGAAGGGTATGTAGACCTGTCTGACTCTGATGTCAGTGTTTACCATTATTACTGGGGAAGGGACACAGCTGGAAATATGTGTCATGATTCCCATAAGTGTTTGAGTGTGTGAGATTTGAATTTATTTTCGGTGTGAGTGAGTCCAAGGTCTTAAACTAGAACACACTGCTCTGAAGAAATTATATTTGGGGTGGACAGAGGTATAGTCCAGTCCCAAAAAGTGTGTTTCTGCTGTGCTTTTAAGAGAAATTGTGGAATTTTACTCTTGTGTGCTCTGTGCTGTGGTGTTTTCCGTGATGCTGCCACATTTCTTAAGTGTACTGAGTGAACCAACTTACTTACTGCATCTCTTTCTGCTCTAAGCCCTACTTTCCATCACCTAGCCACAACATAGATCACTTTCAGCCTCCTAGATCTGTATGGTAGCTACTGCCTATAATACAGAATAAAGTCCTCTGCTGCATGTCCTTTATGCATAAAACTCTATTTTTCTCTGTAAAGGCACCCATTAGTCATAACTTCCATGCCAGCTCCTGTTCATTGTACTATGCAAATGCTGTTTTAGATTTCAAACTCAGTCCAAGCTTTTCCACTCTGATACATTTGCTGCTAAACTGATGAGGTACATTTTGAAATAATGAATACCACACCCATTGGTTTATGAGTCAGTATAACTGACCTTTATCTGTTTAGTTACTCAGTCTTTCACCTTGATATACATAATGTGTTCAACATAGAAATAGTTTTGCAGCTTGACTTAATTTTCTGTTTTATGTTAAGCTTTTACTGGGACCCACTTCTACTTCTATGTCTACACTGCAATCTGTCTGTTGATGAAGAACACACCTTTGCACACAGTAACTAATACCCCTGTTGCAGCATTTAAACTATGTGTGATTATCTCAGCAAACTGAATGTAACTATTTTAGTTATACTTTACCAGTCCTGCAATAATGTATTGTGCTATTGCAATGCCTGTGCCCATCACATTATCTGTATTTGTAGGTATTCACTATGGCACTAACTCAGCAAATAACATAATACATTGTATCTTATTATCCATGCCTGCAGTTTCTTTTTCACATGAACATACCAACACTGTGCATTCCATACATTTTTACCTCCATTATAGTTTCTTGCAACATTTTGCTAATTGTCCATATTGCAGTTCAGTACATTTTATGGGCACTAATCTTCATATGTATGTAGCTTACTTGCTTTCTAAACTTCATTCTCTCCTTTTATGATTACATCTACTTCCTCCTTTGTATGGAAAATGTTTACTTCCATCTCATAATCTGCCATTTACAAACATGGATACAACTACTATATTTCTCCAAGGCTTTTCAGCTTTGCCTTTTTACTGCAACCACACTTCTAATTTGCATTTTTGTTTATCTCTTCCAGCCAGTATCCTGACATGCCAGGTTTCCCCTACAAAGGAGATACTTGTGCCTTTCTGGACCACTCCCAGTTATAAAAACTGCACATTTGCCATAGATAAATAACTTCACAATAAGAAGTTGTTATATTAACACATTAACTGGGCTGGCTCTGAAAATCGATTATTTGATTTTTTTTTTCTTTCAGAAAGCAAATTATGCAAACCTGGAACAGACCATCAGAAAAAAAAATGAAAGAAGTTTGTATGGAGAAAGTTTTGATACATGTGTAATGCTGAATCCATGGAGCTTCAGTGGGCATAGTGAGGGCAATGTTTTTATAAGAGCCATGCTAAAACGCATAATTATAAGAATGGATGATACAGACTTCCAAGATGGCTGTACACTGATTAACAGTTTGATTTTACCTCTCCCAGTGTGAATACAGCAACTGAGAAGTAAGTCAGAGATGTTGTCAGCTTGGATAAAACTCAAGTTACTGGCTAGTAAATACATTGCCTGAATGTCAGCAAAAAAAAAAAAAGGAAATTTAGAGAACACTGACTGGGAAGTATCCTGCATCTGTTCAGCAAAAAGCAGTTCAAGCTTCAACTTTGGTGCAGGAGATGATGTTTAGTAATTTAGAGGAAAACATAATTCAGATACAATATAAATTAAATGTTACAATATAAATGAAACATTGAAGGACAAAAGTCTGAAAGAAATAGAAGAAGCTTTTAAATAGCTATTCAGATGTACTGACAAAACTACAAAAATGAGAGGATGAAATGAAGAAAAGATTGGCTGAATATGATGCTTCTCAAGAAGAGTGCTTTCAAAAATGGCAGAGTTAGAAGACAGAATGTGTAAAGAAAACCTGAGATTTTCCACTGTACCAGAGAAACTGGAAGGAATTTAATTTTATGAAAGCACAAATAAGCAAATGGACTTTAATTCCACAGCAGGACTTGTTAATTGAAAAGGCACATGAAGTGTATGCTCCAAACCTGGCCATGAGAAAGTAGCCAAGATCTTTTTTACTAAAGATGCAATCATACCAGAAGAAAGAGTTGATTCTGACAAAACTGTGGCAGAAAGAAACAAATATTAAAATTGGAGACAGGTGTTTGTGGAAAAATTATTATTCACTGTACACCAGGCTGAAAAGGAACACATTTATCTCAGCAATCAGGGGCTATTTAGAGGCAAGTGTGAGATTCAGGCTGTCTTCAGAATATTTTTTCCTGGATGATAAAAGACATTTTTGTATGCAGCACAGACTAAGGGGGAAGTAAAAAAGTTTATATCACAAAAAGTGAGCCAGCAAACACAAGACTTTTCTGCTTTTTATTCTTCTGACAATAAAGGTCATAGAGAGACTTTGTCAGTGAAACCTTTTCCCATGCTCCAAATGAAAATGCTTGAGAGAGAGAGAGAGAGAGAAGAGAGAAGCACGGAGTTAACTAAAAGAATCAGAAGCACCTAAGACTTTAACTAGAGTGTGGTGTTTGGAGGTAGAGAGTAACAGAAAGAAGACTAGCAACAGTGACATTAGTGAATAAGTAGGAAACTATGCAACTTCAATCATATTTGTGAAATATGAATGCAAGAAAAATTGGCTGAGAACGTCTGGACTTTTCCTGCCTTTGTTAAACTTGGGGGGGGGCTGTAAAGCATATATCCCACTTTATATTATTAACATTTAAAAGGACACTAAAAGAAAATAACTACAAGTAAAAATATTACTTTTTGTATAAAACAGCATGTTATGTACAGTAAGACAGTTTTGTATAGTGTGTGGTCAGGGGTATTTTAAATGTGGCAGAAGTCTTTGCTGGCTGTTGAATGTGATAAAATATTAAAGTAAACAAGTACTTTTTAGGTATAACAAATATATGCTTTGCAGTATAACAGTAGTACAAAGGCTAGACGAAAGCAAGTATAACTGAATATGCTGTGATCTTAGAATGTTGGAGGTGTAATGATTATATGTAGAATTAAGAAAATGTATCTTTATTTATACAAGGGGGATGCCTAGGATATTGCCCTGGGTGTAAGCTATAAACTAGTGGTTTTGTAAGCAAGTAGGCTTGTAAAATATGACAAAATTATGTAAGCCATGAAAAATGTTAGGTTTCTTGCATCTGAAAAGATATTAGCAACTTTTTACATCAGGAGATGTTCTCAGTTGAAGTCAAGAAGTCTGCAGCTGAAGATGTTTGTACATTCCATTCTGAGTGAAAATGACAAAAATTCCTTCATTCATATGCAGAGTTGTTAACTGTTTTTTCCATCACTGACTGTACAGGGAGGGGTGCTGTCTGCAGGTGCAAAGAGTTAGTCTTGAGAGTTCTGATCATTTTTTGCTGAGGAAAGTGAACATTTTAAAGTATAATGGCATGCAGTTCAGAGAAAAATAAAATTTGAAATTATGGGATATGTATAAGGCATAGCAACTACCCTCACATCCTTAGTACTTCAGGGCATTTAGTAGAAAAGTGTAGAGTTTAGTTTTCTTTAAAGATAGCCAGTGCACTTTTTTCAGGGCTAAAAGTTAGTGTCTGAAAGCATACAAACTGTATTTTACATCTGGGAGGGGAATACAGCTAATAAAAGAACAAATAGCAATCAGTGTAAGTGGGGAACATGGGCTGTAACATGCACTTTAGCATGCATAACCTTAATGTTACATTAGGTAATACCTGTGGATGCAGCTGTTGATCTGGGACAGTTGTTTGCATCAGGAGGGTTAAACTTCATTTTTTGAAGATGTATACAGTTTTGTGGGTTTGTTCTAAGTTAATAGGGATGGAGTGTTCTGTAACTATCTTTAGTTTTTAAGGATTTTCATTAAAACAAAATGTCTTGAAAATGTCACATAGAGTCAAATGGAGTGGTCTAAACCAACTGTATTTGAAGTAGTGAATATTGTAAAGTAGATAAAAAAATTGGAAGAGAGATCTTAAAAAAGGGAAGAAGAAAATTACATAGAAATAAGTTGAAATTGTGAGAACAATGCATGCATTATAATGTTCAGCAGGAGGAGTGAGGTTTATGGGAAGGCAGGAATTGAGCAATTTATTTAACGTTTCCATCTGTAAATATATGTGTATATTTGTTTTAGCATATCCTTGTATCTGGAAATATGCTTTGTTCATTTCTTATGTGATCCTGTTCACCCAGGCTGTGCCTGCAAATGGTCCATTGAGATTAGTGCACTACTAAAATTTTAAGCTTGTTTCCTATCTTTCCTGTTAAGTGGTCTAGACTGTTTGTAGGCTTCTGAGCCCCCAAACCCTTCTGTGTTGGAGGGAAGCCTTCTAGCTTAGTTTTGTTTCTTATAACTAGCCAGTTTTCTAGTTTCAGCACTCAAATCTGTTTCTTTGAACTCAGCACTTGTTCAGAACTCATTGTAAGCACTACATAAGCTGCAAATTACTAAAGCACTCAACTTTCCTCACTTGTCTAGAGGAAAGCAGTTTTTAGTACTTAATAAATAAGCATCTATCCAGGCATGTCTAAGGGTCAGCTCCCAGTGATTTCTCCTGTCTACCTGATGAATCTGGGCATCTTGGGACAATGCAGCAATTGCCTCATGTACACAGACAACCCTCTCCTCCTACCACCCAACACTACAACCTGTGAGAGATGCACTTATATAGCCAAACTGAAAGCAAAGCTCTCTTCACCCAAGACTGGACTAGACAGTCAAGAGGAGAAGGTAAACACTTGCACCACACCGCACTCTTCACATAGTTCCTCAAAACCTACACCACCAAAACACACACACAGAAACACAAAACACACACCTACATTCGCTGAGGCTCTCAATAAAAACCTGCCCAAGCATCAGGGACATCCAAAGCATAAACGCAAGCAAACTCCACCCCCCCAACACAACCCAAATAACACATAGCCCACAAACTCAGTGTGCCACTCAACCACAGCCCATAAGGCATAACAACATACCCAACACTCTAGTCATAGGTGACTCTATAGTCAGGCACACTGATGTTCCACTCACTAGACTAAACAAGGAGAAAGTTACTGTCAGCTGCCTGTCAGGTGCCAGGATCTGCCACATAACGCATGCACTCAGGTCACTCCACAATAAGTACAAATATGACACTGTCATTGTCCATGTTGGTGTGAATGACCTGAGACATACCTCCCTGGACTACATGAAAAGAGACATGGAGGAGCTCTCCGATCTTGTATCCCAGGCAGGTATGACCCTAACCCTGAGTAGCATCCTGCCATCACCCAGAATGATACCACAGTACAAGGGCAAAATGATTGACTTCAACAATTGGCTAAGCTTCTGGTGTCATTCTAAGGTGATCCAGTATTTGTCTGCCTGGGACAACATGATCGACAGACCACAATGCTTTGCCAGAGATGGCCTGCACCTGTTGCCCTTAGGATTCCGGATACTGGCTAAGGCTGTTGCCACCCTTATAGTGCCTTTTTTAGGCAAGGTTCAAATGACAAATTCACCACCGTAACAGGTACAGGCAAGCAAAATCTGAGGATAATGCTACTTAATGCTAGAAGTCTAAACATCAAAATGCACTCACTCAAGGCACTTCTTAAAATGGAGAACATCGACATCTGTGCAGTGACAGAGACCTGGTTCAAAGCTCCAGAGAGCATCCCTGCATTACCTAGCTATAATTCATACCACACCTTTCAGCCACCTAACCCAGAACGAAGCACTAAAGGTGGAGGCGTTTCCATATTCATTAAAGATATCCATACTTCCAGGCTAGTTGCACAGCATAATGCATCAGAGATTATCCAAGTGCAACTAACTCTGGGCAAGACCACAATCCAAATTGTAGCTTGCTACAGACCCCCCACCATGCCCCAGGATTCTCACTCCTCATTTCTTGATACACTGGAAAGTATTAGGGTACAACCCAACACCCTAATAATGGGCGATTTCAACTACCCCACAATTAACTGGGAAAACTACTCATGTACCAACTCTTTTGCTCAACATTTTCTAGAATTCATAAATTCCAATGCCTTGTATCACCTTATTCACACCCCCACTGGGGGCAGCAATATCCTAGACCTGGTCATTACCAACAAGGGAAACCGGTGTTCCACACCAGAGGTCAATTCCTCGTTGGTCAGATCTGACCACAAGCTAATCAGCCTAGACATCCACATCCCACCCCCACCCCCAATTAGGGAAACCATTGTAAAAAACTTCTCCAAAGCCAACTTCACACTTCTTAAGACAGAAGTGGCAAACTTCATGACACCCATGCAGACGGACAATAGAGGTATGACTGCTGAATCCTACACAAATGCACTTTATAAGTACTTACACGAGTGCATGGATCATGCTATCCCTAATAGAACCAAGATGTTATCCTCCAAAAAAAGGAAGCCAATCTGGTGGTCCTCTGCCATAAACAAACTCTACAACAAAAGAAAGAAACTGTTGCAAAAAAGAGTAAAATCCCATGACTGGAGGAACTCCCTGGTCAACCTCAGTAAGAAGCTGAGATCCCTCATAAAATCCTCCAAAGCTAGTTACGAAAACAAAATTGCCACTGACTCTAAAGACAACCACAAAGCATTCTATAGCTATGTCAAGAATCTCAATGGGAACACTCAGATCTGCTATGAGTTACAGCACAATGGCACTAAATATACAGAACCAACTGATATTGCCAACATCCTAGCAGATAGGTTCAGTGCTAACTTTACCCCCTCTCACCCCCTAGAGGGCCCATCTGTATACCAGAAGAATGCAAAGTTCCTATAATCACGGCTGCACAGGTAAAAAACACACTCTCCAAAGCCAAGAACACAGCATCCATGGGACCTGACAATATCCCAGGCTGTGTTCTACATGAACTACAGAATGAACTGGCACCCTACCTAAGTACCATGTTCAAGTCATAGCTCACCTCAGGCTTTGTACCCACTGAATGGCGCACCGCGATGGTTATCCCACTCCACAAAGGGGGAGCCATGATGGACTCCGGGAACTACCGCCCCATTAGCCTGACGAGCTTGGTCTGCAAGGCCATGGAACATATCATTGTGGAACTCATAAACAAAGATATTGGTAATCTCCAAACTCTGGACCCTACCCAGTTCAGATTTGTAAAAGGCAGATCATGTCTCCTAAACCTGATTGACTTCTTTGAAGCAGTCACCAAAGCCATAGATGAGGGTAAAATGGTTCATACAACTTATCTAGATCTCGCCAAGGCTTTCGACACCATCCCCCACTCTGGAATTATAAATAAGCTCACTAAACTAGGTATAAATCGCTATGTCACAAGATGGGTTGCCAACTGGCTCACTGACAGAACCCACACTGTGAAAGTAGCAGATTCCAAATCCGACTTCAGACCAGTGACAAGTGGAGTACCGCAGGGTTCAGTCCTGGGTCCTCTCCTGTTTGGTATCTACTTCTCTGAAGTGCAGGCTAACAAAGAAGGTCTTTGGCTAACAAAGTTTGCAGATGACTGCAAACTAGGAGCCATAATCGAAACACCTAACGATGTGGGCAAACTACAAAAGGGCCTCACTGAGACAGATACCTGGTGTCAAAGCCATGGCCTGAAGCTCAATGCCAAAAAGTGTATTGTCATCCCCTTTGGTAAAAACTCTGTACCCATGAACTACCACATAGCTGGTAGTCTACTTAATGCTAAAAATGTGATAAGAGACCTTGGGACACAGGTGGACAGTAGTCTCTCCTTTGATAATCACATCACCACAGTGGTCAGGAAATCCTTCTACGTGGCTCATCTCATCACAAAAGGATTCTCATCCAGAAAAAAGAGGTCATTGTTCCCCTCTACTCATCACTCATTAGACCCATTATAGAGTACAATGCCCCTTTTGGAATGTACCTCACAAGACATCTACAACAACTGGAAAGACCACAGAAATACCTCACAAAGAGGATTACTGGCCTCAAACAGATGCCCTACGCAGACCGTCTCAAAAAACTACAGCTTTACTCTATCGCATATCGCCTACTCAGGGGCAATCTCTGCCTAACATACAAAGCTATGTCAAACCCAGAGCTGTTGGACATGCTCCACTTAAAGAAATCCCAATCCCTCCGAGCTACACGCTCTAGGGACTGAAACCTTGTCACCACAATAAACAGAACATGCTGGAGGGATAGATTCCTGTCCCAGAGACTTCCCATACTCTGGAACAGATTACCTATCTATGTCAAACAGAGCTCCTCATTAGCACTCTTCAAGAAAAATCTTGATGATTGGATGGGAAATGGGAAATTCACCCCAGGGATCACTTCTGTGGCTCTGCTTGACAGGGGCACAGGAAAATAATTTTCTTGGGTGGAGAAAGCCAGGGTACATTTTTTGGCTAGGCTTATATAAGCCCTAGGGCCAATAGTCTAGTACCTACCTATGAACCTATCAACTACCCAAGTAATCAAACATACATAAATAAATAAATAAATGTTGGAATGAAACAAAACATATATGTAAATGGAAAAAAGTCAATATCTATCAATTTAATTTCTCCTAGTCTTTTGGGTTTCTAATACAATGATAGGAAAGGACCCCATTCCTTGGTCAGGGTATAATTAAAGTTCATTAAATTAATTGTTTCAGTCTTTGATGTTAGCCAAAAGTGTTCTTTGCAGCATCCCCAGTGTGCCCAGAAATGACTCCTCCTACAATTCATATGGAGTTATACGTGTTGGTATCATTTCTAAGTATGACTGTAGATTCTTTTTTATTAGACACATGCTCCTACAATTATTGGAACTATCTGGGTATCTTTCTTCCACATTGCTCTCATTTCTGCTTGCAAATCCTAATATTTTATGACTTTGTGCCTCTCTGTACATAAGACAGCAATTACTAGGTGCAATTTCAGTGATTTATTTTCATGGACTACTATATCTAGTTTTCTCAGATATTTTTTTGAACTGTTGGTAATGGCTGATCCCATGCAATATACATTTCATCATTCTCTATAATGCTTTGTGGTACATGTAATGTTTCTCAGCTACTAATATGGTATAGTGTTTGCACAATCCACAGTGCAACAGTCTTGCCACATTATTGTCCCTTTCAGTGTACAGACCCTCTGCCATGAGTGTATCACACCCACCAAAAAGATGTGTGAGTGTTTACAATTCTTTTTTTTTAATACAGGACCTACATTTGTCTGTTTCTCCCATATGTTCAATGGAATTTGTAAACCAACATGAATGTAGTGCAAAATTCTAGGCTGCCATTATTAACCGTTAATCTTTTGGTTTTATCTCACTTCTCCTTAACCATTCCTGCATTAAATCCTGATCAGCATGATGTTGTTCCAGGAGATCGCTGTACTTTTCACAATATTTATGCCTTTTCCACATTTCTTTCCTTCTCATCTGATCCTGCTGCATATATTCTTTCTTTTGTTTATTGGCACCTTCAGTTGCCGTCTGATTTTTGTCTCCTTCTGGCTTGGTTTCCATTCCTGCTTGACACCGTAATGCTTCTGCTAAACTAGGCAGAGAACTCGTCTTAGACTTCCTCTCCTTATGTTTTAAAGCTTTCACTATGTTTGGATCTGAAGAGGTCAGCAGACATGTATGCATTCCCATGACTGCAGATCTGTATGTGTAATCGATTTCAAGGAGACCCAAACTTCCTTCAGAGCAAGGAATATGTAACCTTGATATACACCAATTTTTATATATCATTTGATACGTGTGAAGCATTTTTCTTGTTTTCCTGTCGAACAGATCCAATACCAGGACCAGTCAGTCACCCCAAAGCTGTAAGATAGAAACAGCAGATTGGTTTATAGCTTGGATTTTATTCCTAGCTTCAATGCTGTTTTCATTATTAGTTTTAGTTTTTTTTAAATATTTCTTACTGAGATTTATTTCCATTTTTTCATGTTTTATTGCTGATCCTTCATCAGTTCCCAAATATTTATATGCTCCCTCCCGTTCAAGTTCCTTTATACCACATTTCTGACCAATCTTGATATTTTGTGATACTGCAACTTTCTTGCTCTAAACATTGCTTTTGCAGATTTTTCAAGTCCAAGTGACAATCTTATATCATCTGAGAAAGTTTT
Organism: Protopterus annectens; assembly: GCF_019279795.1. NCBI lineage: Eukaryota > Metazoa > Chordata > Ceratodontiformes > Protopteridae > Protopterus > Protopterus annectens. The sequence goes on along the minus strand of NC_056750.1, from coordinate 325,776,965 downwards.
AACCACTTGCAGTTGTGCTTTCAACTTTTCATCTTATCATCTATTCAGTTTTAAGTCATCCACAAAAAGTAGATGAGAAGTCTTTAAGCAAGGTTGTTTTCTGGCTGTCAAATTATAACCATAACCTAATTTGTTAAGTAAACAACTTAATGAGTTGAGGGCAAGACAAAGCCGCACTGGTAACAAAGAATTACCATGGGTGGACCCCCTTTTTGAATTTTTATCCCTGGAATAATAATCTGCTGTTTGTCATGGCTTAACTGCAAAGTGATTTGACACCATTTAATGGTCATTGCAATGTAATTGATCAGTGTAGGGTGTATCTTATACATCTGTAAGCACTCCTTTATCCACGAATGTGGGATACTGTCAAATGCTTTTTTGTAATCTGTCCATGCCATACTAAGGCTTTATTTAACAACAAATAATCATTGCTCCTTATGACTTCATTTTGTTACCCTTTTGTTCAATTGCTATGATTGATGTTCTTTTTTCAAATGACTATAAGCTGTGTCTGCATCAATTCCAGTACATAGTGTATACATCGTAAGAAGGCAAGTTATTTGTCTGTAGTTTTTAGGATGGCTTACAAGTTCACTCTTAAGGAAGTGTATCATTTTTTGTGTTGTTAACCAGGATGGTGTTTGTTTGGGATGCACATACATATATATATATATGCACAGGGTTAAACCTTTGTGTAAATATGTTAATACTTTTGTCAGAAGTTAAGTACTGCATCTGGGCCTGGAGTTTTCCATTTAGGATCTTTTCTTAATGTTACTTCAGTTTTTCTGGCCATTACTTCATCCCATTTCTTATCCACTACATTTGAACTCCTTACTGTTTCTTTTATTGTTTCTATCCATTTATCATCTTTTTTATATTCTACAGGTTCTAGACAAGCATTTCTTCAAAGTATGTCTACTTCTTCATTTTTTGATGGTGGTTGTATTCCTTTTGCTTTGTTTCCCAGTTCTCTATAAAACATTTTTAGGTCGTCAATGTATTGCTTATTTTGTGCTTTTCCTTTATGTTTATGTGCATCACGTCTAAGCGTTTCTGCTTGAGCTGATATAATTAATTTATTTGCTATAATGTATGACAGATCCTGGACTGTTTTGAGCTGATATAATTAATTTATTTGCTATAATGTATGACAGATCCTGGACTGTTTTGAGCTGATATAATTAATTTATTTGCTATAATGTATGACAGATCCTGGACTGTTTTGAGCTGATATAATTAATTTATTTGCTATAATGTATGACAGATCCTGGACTGTTTTGAGCTGATATAATTAATTTATTTGCTATAATGTATGACAGATCCTGGACTGTTTTGAGCTGATATAATTAATTTATTTGCTATAATGTATGACAGATCCTGGACTGTTTTGAGCTGATATAATTAATTTATTTGCTATAATGTATGACAGATCCTGGACTGTTTTGAGCTGATATAATTAATTTATTTGCTATAATGTATGACAGATCCTGGACTGTTTTGAGCTGATATAATTAATTTATTTGCTATAATGTATGACAGATCCTGGACTGTTTTGAGCTGATATAATTAATTTATTTGCTATAATGTATGACAGATCCTGGACTGTTTTGAGCTGATATAATTAATTTATTTGCTATAATGTATGACAGATCCTGGACTGTTTTGAGCTGATATAATTAATTTATCTGCTATAATGTATGACAGATCCTGGACTGTTTTGAGCTGATATAATTAATTTATCTGCTATAATGTATGACAGATCCTGGACTGTTTTGAGCTGATATAATTAATTTATTTGCTATAATGTATGACAGATCCTGGACTGTTTTGAGCTGATATAATTAATTTATTTGCTATAATGTATGACAGATCCTGGACTGTTTTGAGCTGATATAATTAATTTATTTGCTATAATGTATGACAGATCCTGGACTGTTTTGAGCTGATATAATTAATTTATTTGCTATAATGTATGACAGATCCTGGACTGTTTTGAGCTGATATAATTAATTTATTTGCTATAATGTATGACAGATCCTGGACTGTTTTGAGCTGATATAATTAATTTATTTGCTATAATGTATGGCAGATCCTGGACTGTTTTGATGCCGTCCATTGCTTTTACTGTATCGATCTTTCTAAGTATTTTTATAGATCTGGTCCCTCTTCCATGTTGTTCTAACAGTGACAGTTCTTGTCTTAATTGCTTCATAGATTTCTCTATTCAATGAGTCCATGGTGGCATTTTATTTCTCCCCTTCCTTAAACTTATTGCTCTGTTTTGGTGATAAGACTTTAATTTAATTTAATTTTAAATTAATCCGTTATTAATTTTGCTGCACAGTAATGTATCCTATGTACTCTTGTTTTATCACACGCATTTCTGTTAATAGTCTTGATTACTGTATTCATCTGTTTTATCAGACTTCTAACATTTTGACTCTTATTTACTGTCTGCAATCTATTTCTTTCATCACTCTTAATATGTTTGCCCATCTCTATTAAATCAAAGAGCTTTTCCCTTTGCTCATTTTCTTCTAAACTGAGAGCACATTGTTTGCTCTCTGTTTCCTGTGGGCATTCCACAGAAAGTTCCAGAACATCTCTCTAGGACATATCCTCTTCAGATGCATTGTTTATCATCTGCTGCTCCTTCATATAGGAACCCATTGGACCATCACTCCACAACTTTGGCTGCATCAGAATTGTCACTGTTTGCTGCGCCTTCCCCTGCTCTGCAACTCCACCTGAACTTTTACACCGGTTTCCTATGGAAGACTTCAGAACATCATCATGAGGCAAATCTTCAGATGTCTCCTGCTCCACCTGTTTCTCCTTAATTTGATTACTAATTGTTCCATCATGCTGTAATTGGATTTTCTACACTAAATCCTTCACTTCATAGGTAATCCATAACTTAAGATGTAATGTCTGTCAGTCTCACCTTTATTCCCACTGATGGGATGGATCGTATCCATCTTAGCCATTCTGCAAGTTTGAGGTCTTCAGCAAAGCTCGTTGGCTCCTTTTACCCCATAATGCAATCCCCCATTTACCTCAGATCTCATTTGCCACAGAGCAAAGAGGTTATTGACAGCTCTGGGCTGTGTTTTTTAGTATATATTCTACATTTGTAGTTTTTCTTACCTCTATAGATTTTAAAGTCTTCTTATTATATCCCTTTATTATTTCTTTACCCTAGCGAGTGTTTGTAAGTCTCTTTCTAAGTATTATTAGCATCTGTTTAAGTTAGAGGATATTCCTTCCCCCTTTTATATTTCACTGTACTTTTCTTTCTTTTTTTTTTTTTAAAAAAAAAAACTTCTATTCCTATTTTTCCTTTTGGTCCATTGAAGTTAGAGGGCCGAGTTAGTGGTCGAGTGTTTCTGTGTGCATGTCGACTATTTCTCTTCTCTCCTGTTCCCTTAGCATGTCTGAAACGTGGGAAGGGAAGCCTCTTGGCTTCAAGAAATGTGAAAAATGTGGGAAAAAGGTGCCTCTTAGTGAGTCACACACACTGTATGTGTATTACTTGGGGCCACTTCATTTACAGGAATCATGCTCTATCTGTCACGACTTTAACCAGAGGGCATTAATGGAGCAAAAGAATAAGTTAATTCTAAAGGGTCTGATTAAGACCTCTTTTTCTGAGGCTATATCACGGTGGCGGACAAAGTCAATGCTCAGCTCATCGCAATAAATTCAATTGTTAACTCATCCATGAGGCTCATATCTTATGCAGCAGATGGAACAGGTAGGGCAGTGGGTTCAGGCATTCCTCTCAGGAAACAGGCCTGGATGTGCCTTTACAATTTTGCAGAGCCCTTCAAGTCTTACTTCATTAATGCCATCTCTTTTCAGGCCCAAGGGTAAAGAGACACTTACCAGGTGTGAACAGGAAGGCAAGACGTTATCTGCCATTGGAGTACATTTTTCCACACGTACTAGTCCCTTTCCTAAAGGTCAGAGAGGTAGTGGGAAAATGTGGTTTAGAAAATCACAAAGGTCTTTTCAGGACACACAAGATGAAAGTTCCCCTAGAGGCAGAGGGCAGTACAATAATGGAACATGCCACCCTTGCGGCAGGTGAGGCCTGCAGAACCAGGGCTCTAGTGAATCTTTCTTTGGCAGATCCTTTCAGCACTCCTGAAGGTGTGCCCAATTGCTCACCTCTAGAGGCAGTTGGGGGTCTTTGTCTATGCACCTCGAAACCTGGTAAAAGATAAATGACAAATGGGAGCAGGGCGTACTATCCAGAGGATATATCATTCCCTTCTCCTTCCCCATTCCTGAAAATAAGACTCTTCCAGATGTTCTACCTAGTCAGAAGCAACAAGCAACATTAGAAATGCAAACATTGCGAAGAAAAAGAGTCATCCAAGAAGTCCCCGCAGACCAGAGAGGATCCAGAACTTACTCAAGATTCTTTTAGTTCCAAAGAAAACAGGGGACTGGAGACCCATTTTGGGCCTCAGCAACCTAAACAAGTCTGTAAAAAAGTTCTGGATGGTAACACTGTAGTCAATATTTCTATTCCTAGGAAAAGACAATTAGATGTGCTTGATAGACCTTCAGGATGCCTACTACTACATCAAAATGGAAAGGTGATCCAGAGGGTACCTGTGCTTCTGGCTAGGAGCCGGTCATTTCCAGTTTCATGCCCTGCCCTTTGGTCTCACTACCACCCCAGAGTGTTCACCAAGTGTATGGCAGTAGTAGTGGCTCACCTGAAATCCAGAGGATTCCATGTGTTTCCGTATTTGGATGACTGGCTCATCACTGCCCCGAACAGGCATCTTCTGCTACAAGCCAGGGACTACACCCTTCAACTTTGTTCCTCCCTAGTTAGTACCATAAACTATGAAAAATCTAAATCTAAAGCCATGTCAAAGTTTAATCTTTAAAGGAGCAGAGTTGAACATGACTACACTGTTCGCAAGGGTGCCACAAGACAGAGTAAATAATCTCCACCATTATGCACATTTGTTGATCAGGAAGATACAAGCCTCTGCAAAACTGGTTCTTCAGGTCCTGGGGAAAATGGCTGCAACTATTGTACTCATTCCCCTAGCTCATATTCATATGTAAATACTTCAGTGGTTACTTTCCACACAATGGTCAATCTTGGATCTTCCAATGTCACACAAGATTCTGATAACCAGTGCCTGCAAAAATGACCTTCAATGGTGGATTCACTCCCCATTAGTATCTCAAGGGCGTCACTTCATGCCCCCTTAGCCCCAAGCCACGTTAACCACACACACTCCCAGATAGGGTGGGGGGGCATTATCTGGGAAAGACAGTCCAAGGCATCTGGCAGGAACATGAGGTTCATTTGTACATAAACATCCTAGAGATGAGGGCAGTGCATTTGGCATTGGAAGCATTTTAGGACATTCTCCCTCTAGAAACGATAGCAGTTCAGACAGACAACATAGCTGTTGTCTGGTACATAAACAAACATGGAGGAACCAGATCTTACCCCCTTTTGTTGAGAAGCTCTGAGGGCCTAGCAAGGGGCAATGGCTTCCAATCGCTTTCTTATAGCAATGCACATCCCAGGGAAATTCAACGTGATTGCAGACAAATTGAGCAGGGCCATACTATGGCCACACAAGTGGTCCCTCAATCAAAAGATTACAGAACAGATCTTCCAAAAATGGGGTCAGCCTCGCTGCGATCTGTTTGCATAGCCCACAAATGCCAAATGCAACAACTACTTTGTCCTAATCCCTCCTACGGGGGAGTCACCAAGGGATGCACTTGTGCACGATTGGCCTCCAGGACTTCTTTATGCCTTTCCTCCTATACCTCTTAATCCCAAGTTTTTGCAGAAAGCAAACTGGTTGGAAAGAAAAATAATCCTGATTGCCCTCTATTGGCTTTATCAAATCAGGTTCCTCTTTCTACAGCCTCATCTTCGGGACAAACCATGGATTCTGGACACTGTTCCAGACCATTTTACCCACCCATCAGGAATAGTTCACCCCAGTATGGATACTCTCAGACTAACAGCTTGGCTGCTCCACTTCCCCTGATCACCAGGTTTCCCCTACTTTCCTCACCAGTCAAACATGTCTGTTATCTTCTCATAAAACCTCCACACAGAAATTGTACAAGAGTAAATGGCAGAGATGATTACATGGGCTAACAGTAATCAGATAGAACCTTTTTCTGCACCTATACATTCTATACTAGAATTTTTGGCAAAACTCTTCAATGAAGGAGTGGCTGCAGTCACTATTAGAGTTCAGCTGGCAGGAATTTCCAATTTCCATGTAGGACAAAATGGTTCTGGAATCATGTCACATAGACTTCGTAAAGCTTTTCTGAAGGGGACTACAATGATAAGACCAGCATATAAGATTCCAACAACTCCCTAAAATATCAATTTCATCTTGTCTAATATCACTTGTCCTCCTTTTGAACCATCTACAGCATGCAATTTAAAATATCCCTCCTGGAAAACACTCTTTTTAGTGGCTATTACGTCATCCAGACGAGTTTCTGAATTACAAGATTTATCAGCCAAAGCCCCATATCTAATTTTTAATAAGGACAGAGTTTCTTTGCACATGAATCCTTCTTTCCTACCTAAAGTTGTGTCAGAATGTAACCTCAACCAATCTATAAAGCTGCTCTTCCCTAGCTTTCAAAGTTTGTTTGTGTCTTTCGGCTTTTCCCCGTTAGGCATCGCCATAGAGGAACTCCGGTCCGCTAATGATTGGTAATTGATTTTTACGTGCCGAGTTACAAGCCCTGATGCACAACCTTCAACGAAGGTATGCCCATTCACGCATGTCTCCACGCAGAAGACGCTCTAGCTGAGAATCGAACCAGACAGCGTCTTACTGTGAGGCAACAACGCTACCCTAGCTTCCAAAGTAATGGAGAATATTCACTACATCTCCTAGATGTTCACAGGCAGTTACATTTCTACCTACATAGAACTCCTGAATTTAGAAAATCATATCAGCTTTTTGTATCTTAATCTGACATTTGGAAAGGTCATCCAGTCACAAAAGTTACTTTATCTAAATGGCTCACTCTGTGTGTATCTTACATCTATAATTCAAAAAATAGACCTTTTCCAAGTACCTTTAAAGCTCATGCCACAAGGTCAGCCACCACCTCTGCAGCTTTTCAAACTAGATTACTGTTGGATAACATCTGTGCTGCAGCAACTTGGGCAAATTTATTGTATTATATTATTCATTACAAACTGGATTTGGCCTCTAGGAGTAGAGCCTCTTTTGGTTCTGTGGAATATTCTCCCACGAGCCACCCAAGTGTTAGGCTGCTTGGGATGCGGTCCCATCAGTGAGAATAAAGGAGAGATTGACAGCATCACATAAAGAAGTTATGTATTTCCCATAACTTTCCATGTGTGTTGTCCATCTCTCCCTTTAGTCTCACACCCCCCCCCTCCATACCCCCTGCCTATACTTCTGGGAGACCGAGTAGTACAAAGTGGTTTCTACAAGGCCATATAGCCTCAGAATTCATTATTTTGTGTATTTTTGACAGTTAGGTACTTTTACACAGATATATATATATATATATATATATATATATATATATATATATTCACTTTATAACCTCAAAATGCTGAAATATCGAATTTCAGTATCTCGAGACTATAAAACCGAATCCACAAAACACCGACAAACAAAAACCGTGAAACCACATAACCGAAAACACCGCACACACTACACTAAACATACAACACAACACCCACATCACAACATAAACAAAAAAACAACACACATACACAACTCACACACACATAAGCAGGGGGGCAAGCCCCCCTGCACCCCCTACTTATATATACTAACTCCGAGATCGCACAAACACAACACAAAAGCTCACTCACACACGCACATTCTCCAATCCCTCACACACACTCTAACTCCCACTCAAAACCCTTACAAAACACTCACTTACCTGACATAACACCTACATCCAAACACGGCACCGCGCACCAACAAAACACAAACCCGGACATTACATAGCGCAACTTCATAACCGCGAATTCGACATATTTTCAACATACGTCAAATTCGCGATTATGAATGTTCACTATTTTTAACGTTCGACTTTATAGCTTCGAGATACTGAAATTCGACATTTCAGTATTTCGATGTTATAAAGTGAACCCATATATATATATATATATATATATATATATATATACATTTTTATATACATAAATGTGTGTGTGTGTGTGTGTGTGTGTGTGTGTATATATATATATATATAGATATATATATAGAGATATATATATATATAGAGATATATATATATATATATATGTATGTATATTATTCCTCTGTCAGTCTGCTGCTGAGGGCAAACAAGATCTGAGGTAAATGGAGGATTGCATTATGGGTAAAAGGAGCCCATGAGTTTTGCTGAAGACCTGAAGCTCGCAGAATACGTGAGACGGATCCGATGGATCGACTCCATCCCATCAGTGAGAGTAGAGCGCAAGATAGACAACACACATGGGATGTTATGGTAAGTACATAGCTTCTTTTTTTTCTATTTCTTTAACTTCTCCATTACTAACCCTCTTTGTACTTCTCCCTTTGTTTTCTTACTTTTTTTTTTTATTGTGAAATTTTTCATATTTGGGTACCTTTGCTGATATTTATCTTCAAATATCTGTGGTGCTTTTTTTTTGTACTGATTCATTTGGCTTTTTCCTTTGTATAAATATTATACCATATCTTATACCTTTCAAAAATCTCTGGATTTTGTTTATATTTTCTCACTTCCTCTATCACCTGTTTTCCAGGCAGCCAAAAGTTTCTTTGTCTATGTAATGCTTTTCTTGGTTGTGTTGTATTAATGAATGCAAATGTGTATTTGAAACTTTTGACAGTTTTTCTTGTGCAAGTATTTTTCTTTCCTCTAATTTCTTTCTTAATCTTTCTGAATATCTCCTATCTGGAAATTCTGGGCTTCTTGCATAACAATAACAATGCAATTCTTTCTTATCCTCAGTAGTCCACTCTATTATCTTTATGGCTCTTTTTTGGCTTGTCAGTTTTTGTGGACTACTACTTCCTTCTACAACAGGTGGGCCATCCTCCACCTGAGCCTAGCCTAACCCCTATGTAGGATTGTTTTTGTGTCTTGAGGATTTTTTGCTGCCATTTTACCCTGTCCTAGCTCCAATGTGCAAATCAGGATTGGGCACTTTTTTATCTAAGGACCTATGCATCCATCTGTCTTTATTTTTTTTTAACTTGCCTCTCTCCATAATAAATAGATTGCATTTTATATATCAGTTTTATCTGGGTGAGATTTTGTGAAAACGGGGGCCAACAATTGAAGGTACTCACCAAGACATGAGGATGATTTCAGTTCCAGCAATATTACTCACCTTTTCTTGCTGATTTCATCATCTCTCTATTCAGACCTCAACAATAACTTAGGGTCCTTTTTCTTATAGGTTACTTATAGGTCTGTAATGCATTTATATATATTGTATTAAACCAGCATGAATGAGAAGAGGTATATTAAACTAAAAAAAATAGTTGTTTAATGCAATATTGCTGTCTACTGTGGTTGAAAGATAAATCCACTGTATTGCAGTTATGAAACAATTTACAGCAGAGTTTCTTCATACCATATCCTCTGCTATGTATAGCATGCAGTTTTAATGATCATTAACAAAGGAACTAGTTTCAGTGAGAATACTACATATGCTTTCAATGATAAGACATAAAATAATTACTAACAGAATAAATACGCAGCTGTTCCAGCCAATGACAAGAAGAATATAATGAGCAGCTATCTAATCTGTTCACTTCACCTTCAACTTAAAACATTAAGTCTGTTTTTGAAAAAAGTATGAATTCCAGCTTAAAATATTTATCCCAATCCTTTTGTAATCAGTTCTATCAGTGTATTTATTCTTCTTGTAATGCAAGCATTAATTTTTGGTGAAAAATATTACAGTCCATGGAAAATATTAACAATATTTTCACCTTGTGCAATTTAAGCTCCAGATGCTTTTAAACAATGAGGTAGATGTACTGCAGTTTGAGTGAACGGTAGTTTCCAAACTGTCAACACAATGTTCCATGTGGGAATATTTGTGCTGGGCACACACTATTAATCTGCTTTCAAAGATACCAGGGTGATTATCGTGGTAATGTCCTTTCTCTTGAAATATCTGATCATGTTAGTATACTTCTGTCTGACCTTACTTAACCTATCCTTTGAGTTGTTTTTTTAAATAGTTCATATTTTTAGTGCACAGCAAGCATGTTAATATTTTAACATTTAGGAAGTTAGACAGGATGGTGGCACACACTGCACAAGGCTAGCTCATGGGTAAGCGAGTTACACTTGTACCTAGTATGCAGTAAACCTGGATTTGCATTATGCAGTGTAATCTATGTAATCATGTATCAGTTGTAGTGTTGGTGTGTTCTTGCACATGCAGTAATAAATATAATAATTCCCCAGTGCAAAGTTCAGAATGCACCAAGCATGTACCAGACACCAAAAAGTGCTTGATGTTATTACTTAGTAGATATGGGTTACATACATGCCTGTTTTGTCCTAATTAACCTGGCTCTATTAACTAAAAAAATGAAAAATAAAAACCTTTGTCAAAGGCACATTACAGTGCCCCATATCAATATAACACATTGGAGTCATCGTTACAACAATATGTAGTAGCATCACATTCATGAAAGTTTATATAAAACAAGATATCCAGACCTATGCTGTCATCTCTGAACAGATAAGGATATTTAGAATGTATTATTTCTCAGTGCTGTACCACTGGTCTGTGCTGTCCCTTGTCAGATGATTCATTGTAGAACTCCATGCAGAGCCACTCAGAAATCCTCAACTGTTCATGATTTCAAACATAATTATGTGCTAATGTCATTCAAAGAGTGAAATTGAATAGTGAATGTCAATTGGCCCAGTGCTCAGAAATAATGACTGAAGCATGTAGGTGAACCTCTCTGAATGATATCCAGAGTTTCATAGAGGACTTCATGCTTTATTGCTGTCTCTCTCTCTGCTACTCTTAGCTCCCTGAATGGTGGCTGCATAACATACATGTATCATTTCTTTCAGTCTTCACCAGTGTAACAGATAAAGCCCAATGTAAGATGATATTTACATATATTCTTCAGAGTATCAAGTATATAGACCAGTATGTTACACACATGCAAACGAGTAATGGTGTCTCATTCTATACATAATGAAGGATTACATTTTTTTTCATGAATGAACATTTAAAAACTGGTACAATTATAACAGCACAAAACAAAGGACTCCAGTGACAAACAAAGTGACTTTGGAAGCTTTAACAAATGCCAGCTGTGCAAGAATGCCGCCTTAGAGATTCTACATCTCTGTGCCAATAAACATGCATTGTACCAGTATACCCCATACATGTGTAGCATCAGTGTAAAGTTATATACTTGTAGTCATAACATTACCTCGTTACCTGAGAGAGAGACAGAAGAAAGGACCAGTTATACCTAAAGTCATATAGCAGAGGCAATGCAACCACAGTATTTTTAGTACTTATTTAAACAGTGTCTGTTGCATGTCCTGTCATTATGGCCACAGCTGTTCATTGTAGGGAGCCCATGCTTCAGATGCCATTTTTTACTGAATCATGTACTAACGGTCATGTGGACAGTATAGTCTTGTATTATAATGGTCATGTGGACAGTATAGCCTTGGTGTGATGCCAGCCCTTCTGTATCTGATCCTTAGCACTTTAAACATAGTATGATAACAGAATAAACAGAGTAGCTATAAGCTTCTAATTAAACTAATGGATCTAGAACATTTCTTTGAAGACAGTCCAGTAGGAAACAACATAACCAGATCCACATGATCAGAAGTATACAACAAAGAAAACTATTCCTTTGAAAAATAAAAATATTGAAACTATACAAAACATAACTTTATACATAATTAGCAGTATTTCTGGTATGAGGCAAAGTTAATGTCACTCCATTCAGAACAAAAGCCCACACAACCCTAATATTAACCCTGCCCTAAAATGTAACACAAACCATAATCCTAAACCTCAAATCTAACTAAAACTCCTACACAACAAGAAATTTGTGTTTTATCACCAACTGCTTCAATGAATACTGGAACATCAAAAAAAGAAGATCACAGGTTTCTTGTAGCCACTGTTTCAGTGAACCAGAACTGGTGATGTCACACATCATTTGCTTGTTTTTGGATCACGGGAGTCAGAGAAGAGAGAGAGAAGATACATTTTTGTTCTCTGCATTATTTCCACTTCGCATACTTTGTGTGACATTGGAGTATATACATACATATATGCATATACACACACACACACACATACAGAGAGAGAGAGAGAGAGAAAGAGAGAACACACAGAATGGTGAGGCTTGTCCCCACATTGGGGAAGCGAGGCATACAGGAAGAGACTAGTCCTGTTTCAAAAATAATTATTTTATGTGTTGTGTGACTTGTTGTTGTTTTGAATGTATGCCTTATAGATGGTTTAAATGTTTTGTTGCAATTAATTGCATCTCAATTGAAACAGCATGTGATAAATCATAGAAAACACCTATCCAACTCTGTTCTTAAATGTACTGGCTTCAGTATGGATTATAGAGAGGCATTCATGTGCAAAAATGGGGAAAAGGGTTGTGGAAAGATAGATAGATGACTTCAAGCAACATTAAACAAAACCAAATGTATGCAGTGTGATATTCATCCAAACCAAACTCACCCCAATAGTCTTAATAAAATATAAAAGTGTCTTCATTCAACTGTCCTATTCCCAGACTAACTGCACAGGTCACAGAACAATGAAACACCTTTTTCTTTAATTTTTGTAATTGGAGATGCAAGTCAAAAAACAAAAATGATTGTTAAATCTATAGGAAGGAATTAAATAAGTGCATTATGTGTATATGTGTGTGTGTGTGTGTGTGTGTGTGTGTGTGTGTGTGTGTGTGTGTGTGTGTGTGTGTGTGTGTGTGTGTGTGTGTGTGTGTGTGTGTGTGTGTGTGTGTGTGTGTGTGTGTGTGTGTATGTACATGGATAGATGGGCATATAGATAGAGGGATGTGCTGATGTTGATTGAACTATCCAAATCTCGACATTTGCAAAGTTGACACCAAAAGGCTGACTTTTCAAATGCTGACACACTATTACACATACGGCAATCAACATTATCGGTGTATGTAAAGATTTGCAAAACAAAATCAGATGAAGATATCATTTTTTGCAGGGGGAAAGCCCACCCCCCTGTACCCCCCACACCCTCAGCTAATTATATTTACTAACTCTGAGATCACACAATCTCTGGCAAAGGGCATAATTCGCTCCCCAGAGACTTATACGACCACACCTGTCAATCATCTGTTTAGTTGATCAAAATTTGTCAGCTAAATAGATGTCGACCTAAGGTGGAGTTAACCATCTTCAGTATATCCATATATGGAGTGAATTACTCGAGTGCTTCTTTCATTGACATTTTGAAGATTTTGGATGAACAGAACATTGAATATGTGTGGGGAAGATAAGTGTGAAGTTGGCAAACTAATGCCAAAACCTTTAGATATTCTGAAGGTTTCAGCAGTAGACAGTAGAAGTGTTTGTGTGAGTGTAGGTAGGTGATGATTAGAGTAAGGTTAAGTGAGGGTATATGGTAGGTGTGTGTGTGTGTGTGTGTGTGTGTGTGTGTGTGTGTGTGTGTGTGTGTGTGTGTGTGTGTGTGTCAAAGCTGTCTTGATTAAAAGTAGTGTTTTGGAAATGTCTTTTCAAAGGTAAGTTGCAGGTTATCAGGTACTAATAAAGTTGTGCAGGGAGTGATGTGGAGTAAAGTGGGGGAATAAGACACAGTCATTAGTGTTACCATTTGATGTAGATTCTGAAGCATTTAGAAAAATAATAAAAATTAAAATACTGCTTTTAGTAAGGAGCTGAAAGGCAAAATAGATTACAAACCATCAGTGGTTCTCAGAAGAAATAGGAACATAACACAGATTAGAAGCTAAAAAGAGTGAGTGTGACCAAAAACAGAATCATGCTATGAAAAAATGTGCAAGGTGCAGATGGCATGCCTATGTCAATGATAACCCCTATGTCACATCTATATCAGTGATAGCCCCTATATCACCATTGTATCCTGCGCTAGATGATAGGTTCAGCTTTATAACTAAGGGGGTAGTGTATCTTACAAGCTGCCCTACTTGTAATGCCTTTTATGTGGGTTAAGCAGAGAGCCAGCAATCAGGAACAGGAACACATTTATCATATTAAAAGGAGACTACAAATAATGCCTTTTTAAGCACAGATCGAAATGTAGAACCTTCAAAAAGTTTATATATTTTTTTATTCTGGAGAAGGTAGTAAAAACAAGATATGGTCCTTGGAAAACAAGTTTGGAATACAGAGAATTAACAGGGCAGTTTAGTTTGGATGCAAGAAAGCATCCTGGAATAAATAATAGCATTTCAGCAATTAGTGTATTTAAATTAGGAGTTACCAAGCTAAAATGTATTATTTAATAATACTAATATATTTTAAAAATGCATAATACAAATTAAAGCTGTTTTAAGGGTCAGCTGATATGTTTTTAGCCATGAGTTGTGTGTTTTTATGAACGTAATTTTTTTTCTATTTTTAAATGTTTCTGAAGAAGTCCATGTGATTTTAAAGAATGAAAGCACTTAAACATAGACGTAAAACTTTCCCTGAAGTGACTCTTTGTTTTCTCAAATTTGTTTTTTGTTTTAAGTTATTAATCTGGAGTGAAAGCTCTGAATTAGTTTTTTGGCTAGGTAAAATGAAGGTTGTAAGAATGGGAATTTTGTAAGTGGGGAATAATGTGTGATGGAAATATACTAATCTGAAGTATGGAGATGTAAAATGATTAACAAAATTGTGTAAGGAGACAGATGAATAGGTATGTTTGATATAAAGAATGTTTAATTGTTAATGATGCAAACATTTTTAAAAATAGTACAAGAAAGCCTGGAACACCTGGTGCAGGACTGTGCGTGTTAAGATTACATTAAGAAAAGTCTTAAAACATATTAATTGCTCAGGATGCTACTCATTTGTCATACATTGTACTACAGCAAACTGTCCTCCTGATGAACAACAGAGCAGTTTTGTGAGACAGTTACCATAACTGAAGATCTTCTGCAACAAAGAGAAGGAGAGGCAGCTGTAGCTGCACAGATGTCCTCCCAGCAGTCTGTCTGTTGGATACTCAGTAATTACTTATAAATATAACTAAGTCGTCAATAAGCTCACAGCGTGCCGAGTATTCATGTGCTGCACCTTTTATCTTTGTTCCTGCTGTTTATAGTTTTTACTTAACAAACTGAAGATGACATGAGCTAATGTTAACTTTCTAAGGACACATACCAGTCATTGACAGACTGTTACCTGCTGTTAACTCCACGCAGGGGCATCAGTCCACTAGTGGAAAAAATCAAGCAGGATGAACTTATTAGAGATATGTAAACAGTCATGTTTTATACTACTATAATTTTTTGTTCCCTCAAAAATCTATATTTACAGTAACTACACTCTCAACTGTACTTTATATAGTGTACTTTAGCATTTTTTATGATTTATTCACACATTGTGTGTTAAGCTTCTGTACTTCAACATACAAGAGTGGCATATTAAGAAATATATGTAATCTACTTTTGTCTTTCTTTTGTAAATTTAGATTCAGGAGCTCCACGAGGAAGACTGTCAGTGGAGTGATTATGAAGATGATGAGCTTACGGTGAAGATGGACATCACTGAAGACATTTTTGATGAGTTGCTGCAGGACACCATTCAGCTGCTTGATGATATATATCTCAGACGGTTCAAGAAAAGGGAAATTCTCTGAACTTGCTGAGTAACTGTAATGGCAAGTTATAAATGAACACTAAATAGGAAGACTGTGATGGTGATGATGATAGTGGCATTCCACATTGTGTAAATCTTCACTACTAGTGTTATAGCACACTAACAAGCCTTTGAGCATGGTTTGCACTTTAAAGGAAATTCATGTATTTATTTCACGGCTTTTATTACATTTATTAAAGTAGCATTAAGTGTGGGGTGGCTTAGAAGAGTTCCTTACTTGACCCCTCATACTAATTTCTGGCTTCCAATTTTCTGATGTGGACCATACTTAAATTCATGTTTTCCAAAAACGGTCATCTGCATGCATGCAGTTATCAATTAAACAAGGTAGGAGTAAGGCATGAACAAATAACACATTTACCACCAGTGGTAGTCTTTAATACATGCAAAGGGTACAGTTAACTGAGACTGAAATGATTTTCCATGTTTTTACAGGAAAAAAAAAAGATTCATTGATAATTCAGCCTATCTCTTACCTCTCTGTCAACTTCACTTTAAAAAAATATTATTTTATCTAGATTGTTGATATAAAATACTAAACAAAAACATGAAACAGCAATAATTATATCCAAGTAGTTTTATTTAAGTTTCTCCAGAATGACTTGCAGTTACATAATAAAATAATACATTTAATAAATGACTGTTTGCTATGTATGCCATATGGTAATATCTAGTTAATGGAAAGTACGAAAGATTAAAACACCATAAAATTAGATTTTCATAGCTAGTAATAAAACCATTGGAGTGTTTTTGCAGACTACTGTCATTATGTCAATTTCTTTATTATTTTTCAGTTATTACTGACCCCTATCAGCTATAACATAAACTACTGGCAGTAGACAAAAATAAGGACATGAAACATATTCATGACAGTACATTGAGCAATAATAGTTTGAAAATGGGACAAATAAGTAGAGGAGTTTGGAGTAAGGCATATACAAGCTGGACACACTGTATAGCACAAAGCAGTATTATAACACAATGCCACATAAAGATTGATGACAGAAAATAAATTACCATTTGTTGTAGCAATTTTATAAGGCTAACAGAGAGACCAGTTTGAGTATTAATAATTCATTTAAGTCTGTAAAGATTTTAGCTATATACTTGAAACTGGTTTAGGTAGGTTACGTTTTATCAGTATTTTCTTTCCAGTTGCACACAATTTGTTCGATCCTATGTTTTTCTACATTTGGCAGCACTGAAGTCAGTGTCTTCCCAAGCATTGTTTCACTTCTTTAGGTGAACATCTAATACTTATGTAAAGGAGAGGCATCTGACAGCAATGTCACAGATAAATCTGCATGTGTCTCAGTGGATTGTGAACCTTGTAAAAAACACAACTTAGGTACATGTGTATGTATATATATATATATATATATATATATATATATATATATATATATATATATACACACACACACACACACTGCAAGAAAGCCCCATACCCAGCCAAGCTACAGTTTTTACTGTATGATACCTTAAACCTCCTGTAATGCAGGCCCATGAGATGTATGCAAATGACCCCTTAAGGACATCGAATATTTCAGCTACACAGCTTCTAAATGCCCATGACTTTTTACTTTTTAAGTATTTATGAATATATTCAGACCAGTAAAGCCAAGCCCCACTAGTTCTGGATAAGCATCTTTCAGCCTTTTTATTGACCTAATCAACACTTGATGTAATTAAGGGATCATTTGCATATATCCCATGAGCCTCCATTACGGGTGACCTTTTTACATATATGCATCTATGTGTGTGTGTGTGTGTGTGTGTTTGTATATATATATATATATATATATATATATTTATATATAATTAGCAAGAGGTGTGTGGGTACAGTGGCCTTGCTTCCCTCAAAAAAAAAAAAAAAGAAGTGTTTCAAGCAGTTTTGCTCAGTGTTTTAAAGTTAGATTTGGTGCATATTACGATATACTTACACACACATATATGTGTGTGTGTGTGTGTGTGTGTGTGTGTATATGTATATATATATATATATATATATATATATATATAGTTTACTATCAAAATTTCGAACGGTAATCTAGGAACGGGTTTTAACATGGTTCGAGGTAGGGGAGATGTTTGTAGTTCGGAACGGAATAATACTGAACACCTACCTCGACCCATGTTAAAACCCGTTCCTAGATTCTTTTTTGACATCAATATTACTGTTTTCGAACTTCCGTGTTCAACGATAGTACAGTCGATGGAGTACGGTTCAAAATTTTGATAGTAAACGATATATATATATATATATATATATATATATATAGAGAGAGAGAGAGAGAGAGATAATATATTATGAAACAGTCTTCATTTTTCATTGCTAAAATACTTTAAGCAGTGTGCTTTCAATTAGTATATCTGTACAGTATTTTATCCTGATTTATCCAGTGCAGTTTGAACACCTTCTCCCTTCGTAGAGCAGATGTAGTTAAATGTGGCCATCGGGTAAAAAAAGAACCTGTTGCCCTTTACACAAGCTTAAACCAACCAGTATCCTTCTTTAGCTGACTTAGACACACCTACCAGGTATACAGCAGTTAATCAAGGCTGTGCCAAAGCAAAAGATACACAGAAAGCAACCAAAAATACATGAAAATCTACCCATCTATTCCTAGATAAAAGACACTTCCAGACTAAATTGTAACCTTCAACAAGTACTTCATTTCAATGATAATTTTAAATGTGATCTTCACTATTGGATTACCAGCTTATACTGAGGGAATAAATGCTTCTCCAGCCTTTCTTGACTCTTTCAGTATCACCCAGACAATCCCTACCCCCTTCCATAACTTCAGTTCCAAATGCCGATGCTTGACAGCTTCCACCAACAGGAGCTTGAAGTGGCACTACAGGCTTTCCATGGGTGTCTGCACTACAGTATCTGAGTAGCTTCCTCATTATGTCCCTCAAATAACTCTGTTTTGGAATTGGTTTAGCTCCTCTCTCCCTCTGCTTCTTTTTGGTACATCTCTGGTTTAGCTTCTCCCCCTTCTTCCTTTTAGTGCAGCCCTGTATTTTTCCTAATGGTTGCTTTGAAAGGCACATATTAGCCATATTGAAAAATGAGCCAGTATCAAGTTAGAGAGCAAAGTGATGTGACCAGGTGACTTTGAATTTTCTTAACTGTAAACTTGCACTGTTTGTTTTTTTGATGTGATGAAGCACCTTTGGTGTGAAAGCTCTCATCTGTTATATATTTTCTTGTTTTTACCTTTCTGAAATTAAACAAGTGTTTTATATAGTATTTTGTTATCTGGTTCTTTATTTTATTTGTTGCTTTTGAATTTGTTATTGAGCCAGCTTTCACCTGCTCAATTTGATTCTGTTTCCCAGTTTCAAATTAGGCTAGCTAGAAATTACTATGTATATTAATGTGGTTGTCCTTTTATTGCCATCTGATAGAAGTTCTCTATACAAATGTTGTTACCAAAAGGTCATGTGTGAAACCGTCGATTAGTGCGTACTGGAAATAACATGCAATGATGAGTAGGACTTTGTGCAGTACAGTTATCACTTTGGGATAGTGCAGCTCCATGAATAACACCATTTAGAAATAAATGAATTTGGATTATTTCTGAAATAATGCACCATTTGTTTTTAATCATGTGTAATATAAGACCCTTATTCTGCATTATATTGCCAAAGCAATTTATTTATTTATTTAACATTTGTTTACTGGGAAAGTCCAACTCGGAACAAAGCCAATTTTCAGCGGAGGCCCAGGGAGAAACACTCTAGACATATGTCTTTGTAACATGGGAGGAAACCAGAGCACCCAGAGGAAACCCACATGAATGCAGGGAGGACATCCAGACCCCACACAGAAGGCACCCCCAGCTGAGAATCAAACTGGAGAACCTCTTGCTGTGAGACGACAATGCTACCACTGCACCACTGTGCCGTCCACAGTACAATTTTACCTTGTAGTAACATAAATGAGCCATGCTAATATTTGAAACTTAATGTTAAAAACTTGAACACAAACTTATGTAAAGAATTAAGCACTCTAATTCATTAATTGATTTTGAAAGCACATCTCTTCCAGTTTTCTTGTAGGTAATATGAGTACAGAATTAAAACACCTTATAACAGCACATATGAAGGGGTTTGATTTTCCCCATGCATCTATGCAACCCTTTTTTAATTTGCCACCATTTAATTTAAAAGTAATAGTAATAATAGTAATGACCAGCTCAAATTAGCCAATTTCTCCTAAACTTGCTCCTTTACAAATTATTATAATGATGTCTAAACACAGAGGTTAAAATGAATTATCTTGTAACTACAGGGTACATTTCTTGCTCACACAGGAAATGTTCATTATGCTAACATGTAAAACATACTTTGGTCACTCTGGATGGACACTTACGTGGACAGGAAAGCCATACGTGTTTTACACATGGTTATGCTGCATTCTTTATCTGAGTCGTGATTCATCTGACTGCAGTTTAATTACTTTTCAAGCCATCTTGTTAAGAAAGATGTGCCTGTTTCACATCTGATGTTATGTTTCATTCTCCATCCAGGTGTGCTGTCTTTGCCTTCTTGAGTTGGATGTCCAGACTCAAATGACTGCCATTTAATTACTTTTTAAGCTGCCTTGCTAAGAAATGTTTTTTAATACTTCAAATTGTGCTCAAATCTCTGTCTGGGTGTCCTGAGTGCCATTTGATTACTTCTTAAGCTGTCTTGTTAAGAAACCTGTTTTTTTTTTTTTTTTTAATACTTCAAATTGTGCTCAAAACTCTGTCTGGGGTGTCCAGACTTGCCTGACTGCATTTTAATTATTTGTCAGATCATCTTGCTAGCAAAGAAAAGTTTCTTCTGAGTGTTACTTTTTTTGTTAGCTGCTTTCTTTGTAAATCACCAAGCCAGTCAGACCTTGTATTCCCATGTGCAGACTGATTCCTACTGGGACTTGTAGTAGTAAATATCTGAAATTGCTTTGTCCATGCTCACAGTTTCCTTCCAATATTCATATGATTGGTACACAAATTCTGCTTGTCATGTTATTTTGGAGACTGATTATTTTATTACATGTTTTATATGTGTTGGCTTTTAATTTGCCACATTAGTCCCTTTATGTTTCAGGTATATGTATATAGATAGACATATATATACACACACATCCATGTACTCTTTTACCCATATACTTTGGAAGTTCTGCAAGTCCACTTTTACATGGCTAGCTATTGTGTAATGGTACTTCTGTGTTCCTAGAATCACCGTTACATGGCTAGCTATTGTGTAATGCTACTTCTGTGTTCCTAGAATCAATGTTACATGGCTAGCTATTGTGTAATGGTACTTCTATGTTCCTAGAATCACTGTTACATGGCTAGCTAGTGTAGAATCATAGTTCTGTGTTTCTAAAATCACTGTTACATGGCTAGCTAGTGTATAATCATAGTTATGTGTTCCTAGAATCACTGTTACATGGCTAGCTATTGTAAAATCATAGTTCTGTGATCCTAGAATCACTGTTACATGGCTAGCTATTGTGTAATCCTAGTTCTGTGTTTCTAGAATCCCTGTTACATGGCTAGCTATTGTGTAATCATAGGTCTGTGTTACTAGAATCACTGTTACATGGCTAGCTATGGTATAATCATAGCTCTGTGTTCCAAGAATCACTGTTACATGCTAGCTATTGTGTAATCATAGTTCTGTGTTCCAAGAATCACTGTTACATGGGTAGCTATTGAGTAATCATAGTTCTGTGTTCCTAGAATCACTGTTAGATGGCTAGCTATTGTGTAGTCATATTTCTGTGTTCTTAGAATCACTGTTACATACTAGCTATTGTTTAATCATAGTTCTGTGTTCCTAGAATCACTGTTATATGGATAGCTGTTGTATAATCATAGTTCTGTGTTCCTAGATTCACTATTACATGGCTAGCTATTGTATAATCATAGTTCTGTGTTCCTAGAATCACTGTTACAAGGCTAGCTATTGTGTAGTCATAGTTATGTGTTCTCAGAATCACTGTTACATGGCTAGCTAGTGAATAATCATAGTTCTGTGTTCCTAGAATCACTGTTACATGACTAGCTAGTGTATAATCATAGTTCTGTGTTCCTAGATTCACTGTTACATGGCTGCTATTGTATAATCATAGTTCTGTGTTCCTAGAATCACTGTTACATGGCTAGCTAGTGTATAATCATAGTTCTGTATTCTGAGAATCACTATTACATGGCTAGCTATTGTATAACCATAGTTCTGTGTTCCCAGATTCACTGTTACATGGCTAGCTATTGTGTAATCATAGTTATGTGTTCCCAGAATCACTGTTACATAGCTAGCTATTGTATAATCATAGTTCTGTGTTCCTAGAATCACTGTTACATGGCTAGCTATGGTATAATCATAGTTCTGTGTTTCTAGAATCACTGTAACATGGCTAGCTATTTTACAATCATAGTTCTGTGTTCCATGAATCACTGTTACATGGCTAGCTATTGTATAATCATAGTTTTTTGTTCCTAGAATCACTGTTACATGGCTAGCTATTGTATAATCAAAGTTCTGTTTTCCTAAAATCACTGTTACATGCTAGCTAGTGTATAACTGTAGTTTTGTGTTCCTAGAATCACTGTTACATACTAGCTATTGTATAATCATAGTTCTGTGTTCCTAGATTTACTGTTACTTGGCTAGCTATTGTATAATCATAGTTCTGTGTTCCAAGAATCACTGTTACATGGCTAGCTATAGTATAGTCATAGTTATGTGTTCCAAGAATCACTGTTACATGGCTAGCTATTGTGTAATCATAGTTCTGTGTTTCTAGATTTACTTTTACTTGGCTAGCTATTGTATAATCATAGTTCTGTGTTCCTAAAATCACTGTTACATACTAGCTATTGTATAATCATAGTTCTGTGTTCCAAGAATCACTGTTACATGGCTAGCTATTGTATAATTGTAGTTCTGTTGTCCTAGCATCACTGTTACATGGCTAGCTATTGTATAATCGTAGTTATGTGTTCCTAGAATCACTGCTACATGCTAGCTAGAGAATAATCATAGTTCTGTGTTCCTAGAATCACTGTTACCTGGCTAGCTAGTGTATAATCATAGTTCAGTGTTTCTAGAATCACTGTTACATGCTAGCTAGTGTATAATAGAGGTGCTGTGTTCCTAGAATCACTGTTACATGGCTAGCTATTGTATAATTATAGTTCTGTTTTCCTAGAATCACTGTTACATGCTAGCTAGTGTATAATCATAGTTCTGTGTTCCTAGAATCACTGTTACATGGCTAGCTATTGTATAATTATAGTTCTGTTTTCCTAGAATCACTGTTACATGCTAGCTAGTGTATAATCATAGTTCTGTGTTCCTAGAATCACTGTTACATACTAGCTATTGTGTAATCATAGTTCTGTGTTTCTAGAATCACTGTGACATGGCTAACTAGTGTATAATCATAGTTATTTGTTCCTAGAATCACTGTTACATGGCTAACTATTGTATAATTGTAGTTCTGATTTCCTAGAATCACTGTTACATGGCTAGCTATTGTATAATCATAGTTCTGTACTTCTAGAATCACTGTTACATGCTAGCTAGTGTATAATCATAGTTCTGTGTTCCTAGAATCACTGTTACATGGCTAGCTATGGTATAATCATAGTTCTGTGTTTCTAGAATCACTGTAACATGGCTAGCTATTTTATAATCATAGTTCTGTGTTCCATGAATCACTGTTACATGGCTAGCTATTGTATAATCATAGTTTTTTGTTCCTAGAATCACTGTTACATGGCTAGCTATTGTATAATTATAGTTCTCTGTTCCTAGATTCACTGTTACATGGCTGCTATTGTATAATCATAGTTCTGTGTTCCAAGAATCACTGTTACATGGCTAGCTATTGTATAATCAAAGTTTTGTTTTCCTAAAATCACTGTTACATGCTAGCTAGTGTATAACTGTAGTTTTGTGTTCCTAGAATCACTGTTACATACTAGCTATTGTATAATCATAGTTCTGTGTTCCTAGATTTACTGTTACTTGGCTAGCTATTGTATAATCATAGTTCTGTGTTCCTAAAATCACTGTTACATGGCCAGCTATTGTATAATCATAGTTCTGTGTTCCAAGAATCACTGTTACATGGCTAGCTATAGTATAGTCATAGTTATGTGTTCCAAGAATCACTGTTACATGGCTAGCTATTGTGTAATCATAGTTCTGTGTTTCTAGATTTACTTTTACTTGGCTAGCTATTGTATAATCATAGTTCTGTGTTCCTAAAATCACTGTTACATACTAGCTATTGTATAATCATAGTTCTGTGTTCCAAGAATCACTGTTACATGGCTAGCTATTGTATAATTGTAGTTCTGTTGTCCTAGCATCACTGTTACATGGCTAGCTATTGTATAATCGTAGTTATGTGTTCCTAGAATCACTGCTACATGCTAGCTAGAGAATAATCATAGTTCTGTGTTCCTAGAATCACTGTTACCTGGCTAGCTAGTGTATAATCATAGTTCAGTGTTTCTAGAATCACTGTTACATGCTAGCTAGTGTATAATAGAGGTGCTGTGTTCCTAGAATCACTGTTACATGGCTAGCTATTGTATAATTATAGTTCTGTTTTCCTAGAATCACTGTTACATGCTAGCTAGTGTATAATCATAGTTCTGTGTTCCTAGAATCACTGTTACATGGCTAGCTATTGTATAATTATAGTTCTGTTTTCCTAGAATCACTGTTACATGCTAGCTAGTGTATAATCATAGTTCTGTGTTCCTAGAATCACTGTTACATACTAGCTATTGTGTAATCATAGTTCTGTGTTTCTAGAATCACTGTGACATGGCTAACTAGTGTATAATCATAGTTATTTGTTCCTAGAATCACTGTTACATGGCTAACTATTGTATAATTGTAGTTCTGATTTCCTAGAATCACTGTTACATGGCTAGCTATTGTATAATCATAGTTCTGTACTTCTAGAATCACTGTTACATGCTAGCTAGTGTATAATCATAGTTCTGTGTTCCTAGAATCACTGTTACATGGCTAGCTATTGTATAATTATAGTTCTCTGTTCCTAGATTCACTGTTACATGGCTGCTATTGTATAATCATAGTTCTGTGTTCCAAGAATCACTGTTACATGGCTAGCTATTGTATAATCAAAGTTTTGTTTTCCTAAAATCACTGTTACATGCTAGCTAGTGTATAACTGTAGTTTTGTGTTCCTAGAATCACTGTTACATACTAGCTATTGTATAATCATAGTTCTGTGTTCCTAGATTTACTGTTACTTGGCTAGCTATTGTATAATCATAGTTCTGTGTTCCTAAAATCACTGTTACATGGCCAGCTATTGTATAATCATAGTTCTGTGTTCCAAGAATCACTGTTACATGGCTAGCTATAGTATAGTCATAGTTATGTGTTCCAAGAATCACTGTTACATGGCTAGCTATTGTGTAATCATAGTTCTGTGTTTCTAGATTTACTTTTACTTGGCTAGCTATTGTATAATCATAGTTCTGTGTTCCTAAAATCACTGTTACATACTAGCTATTGTATAATCATAGTTCTGTGTTCCAAGAATCACTGTTACATGGCTAGCTATTGTATAATTGTAGTTCTGTTGTCCTAGCATCACTGTTACATGGCTAGCTATTGTATAATCGTAGTTATGTGTTCCTAGAATCACTGCTACATGCTAGCTAGTGTATAATCAGTTCTGTGTTCCTAGAATCACTGTTACATGGCTAGCTATTGTATAATTATAGTTCTGTTTTCCTAGAATCACTGTTACATGCTAGCTAGTGTATAATCATAGTTCTGTGTTCCTAGAATCACTGTTACATACTAGCTATTGTGTAATCATAGTTTTGTGTTTCTAGAATCACTATGACATGGCTAACTAGTGTATAATCATAGTTATTTGTTCCTAGAATCACTGTTACATGGCTAACTATTGTATAATTGTAGTTCTGTTTTCCTAGAATCACTGTTACATGGCTAGCTATTGTATAATCATAGTTCTGTACTCCTAGAATCACTGTTACATGCTAGCTAGTGTATAATCATAGTTCTGTGTTTCTAGAATCACTGTTACATACTAGCTAGTGTATAATTATAGTGAATAATCCAACAAATCACCGGAACCACCACGACAGATAAAAAGATTTTATTTTATAACAGAACAAGCGCTTTCACGCACCTAACAAGTGCGCTTCATCAGGTTACTGTGTATAATCATAGTTATTTGTTCCTAGAATCACTGTTACATGGCTAACTATTGTATAATTATAGTGCTGTATTCCTAGAATCACTGTTACATGGCTAGCTATTGTATAATCATAGTTCTGTTTTCCTAGAATCACTGTTACATGCTAGCTATTGTATAATCGTAGTTCTGTGTTCCTAGAATAACTGTTACATGCTAGCTATTGTATAATCATAGTTCTGTGTTCCTAGAATCACTGTTACATGGCTAGCTATTGTGTAATCATAGTTATGTGTTCCTAGAATCACTGTTCTGTGTTCTTAGAATCACTATTACATGGCTAGCTATTGTGGAATCATAGTTCTGTGTTACTAGAATCACTGTTACATGGCTAACTAGTGTATAATCATACTTCTGTGTTTTTAGAATCACTATTACATGGCTAGTTATTGTATAATCGTAGTTCTGTGTTCCTAGAATCACTGTTACATGTCTAGCTAGTGTATAACCGTAGTTCTGTGTTCCTAGAATCACTGTTACATGGCTAGCTATTGTACAATCATAGTTGTGTTCCTCGAATCACTGTTACATGCTAACTATTGTATAATCATAGTTCTGTGTTTCTAGATTCACTGTTACATACTAGCTATTGTATAATCATAGTTCTGTGTTCCAAGAATGACTGTTACATGGCTAGCTATTGTATAATCACAGTTCTGTGTTCCAAGAATCACTGTTACATGGCTAGCTATTGTGTAATCATAGTTCTGTGTTTCTAGATTTACTGTTACTTGGCTAGCTATTGTATAATCATAGTTCTGTGTTCCTAAAATCACTGTTACATACTAGCTATTGTATAATCATAGTTCTGTGTTCCAAGAATCACTGGTACATGGCTAGCTATTGTATAATCACAGTTCTGTGTTCCAAGAATCACTGTTACATGGCTAGCTATTGTGTAATCATAGTTCTGCGTTTCTAGATTTACTGTTACTTGGCTAGCTATTGTATAATCATAGTTCTGTGTTCCTAAAATCACTGTTACATACTAGCTATTGTATAATCATAGTTCTGTGTTCCAAGAATCACTGGTACATGGCTAGCTATTGCATAATTGTAGTTCTGTTGTCTTAGCATCACTGTTACATGGCTAGCTATTGTATAATTGCAGTTATGTGTTCCTAGAATCACTGCTACATGCTAGCTAGTATATAATCATAGTTCTGGGTTCCTGGAATTACTGTTACATGGCCAGCTAGTGTATAATCATAGTTCTGTGTTTCTAGAATCACTGTTACATACTAGCTAGTGTATAATCATAGTTCTGTGTTCCCAGAATCACTGTTACATGGTTAGCTATTGTATAATCATAGTTGTGTTCCTAGAATCACTGTTGCATGCTAACTATTGTATAATCATAGTTCTGTGTTCCTAGATTCACTGTTACATACTAGCTATTGTATAATCATACTTCTGTGTTCCTTGAATTACTGTTACATGCTAACTATTGTATAATCATAGTTTTGTGTTCCTAGATTCACTGTTACGTGGCTAGCTATTGTATAATCATAGTTCTGTGTTCCTAGAATCACTGTTACATGGCTAGCTATTGTATAATCATAGTTCTGTGTTTATAGAATCACTGTTACATGGCTAGCTATTGTACAATCGTAGTTCTGTGTTCCTAGAATCACTGTTACATGGCTAGCTATTGTGTAATCATAGTTCTGTGTTCCTAGAATCACTATTACATGGCTAGCTATTGTATAATCATAGTTCTGTGTTCCTAGAATCACTGTTACATACTAGCTATTGTATAATCTTAACTCTGTGTTCCTAGAATCACTGTTACATGGCTAGCTATTGTATAATCATAGTTCTGTGTTCCTAGAATCACTGTTACATGCTAGCTATTGTATAATCATAGTTCTGTGTTTCTAGAGTCACTGTTAAATCGCTGGCTAGTGTATAATCATAGTTCTGTGTTCCCGGAATTACTGTTACATGGCTAGCTATTGTATAATCATAGTTCTGTGTTCCTAGAATCACATTGTATAATCATAGTTCTGTGTTCCCAGATTCACTGTTACATGGCTAGCTATTATGTAATCATAGTTATGTGTTCCCAGAATCACTGTTACATGGCTAGCTATTGTATAATCATAGTTCTGTGTTCCTAGAATCACTGTTACATGGCTAGCTATTGTATAATCATAGTTCTGTGTTCCTAGAATCACTGTTACATGGCTAGCTATTGTATAATCATAGTTCTGTGTTCCAAGAATCACTGTTACATGGCTAGCTATTGTATAATCATAGTTTTGTATTCCTAGAATCACTGTTACATGGCTAGCTATTCTATAATCATAGTTCTGTGTTCCTAGATTCACTGTTACATGGCTAGCTATTGTATAATCATAATTCTGTGTTCCAAGAATCACTGCTACATGGCTAGCTATTGTATAATCATAGTTCTGTTTTCCTAGAAACACTGTTACATGCTAGCAAGTGTATAATTGTAGTTTTGTGTTCCTAGAATCACTGTTACATACTAGCTATTGCATAATCATAGTTCTGTGTTCCTAGATTTACTGTTACTTGGATAGCTATTGTATAATCATAGTTCTGTGTTCCTAAAATCACTGTTACATGGCCAGCTATTGTATAATCATAGTTCTGTGTTACCAGAATCACTGTTACATGGTTAGCTATTGTATAATCATAGTTGTGTTCCTAGAATCACTGTTACATGCTAACTATTGTATAATCATAGTTCTGTGTTCCTAGATTCACTGTTACATACTAGCTATTGTATAATCATACTTCTGTGTTCCTTGAATCACTGTTACATGCTAACTATTGTATAATCATAGTTTTGTGTTCCTAGATTCACTGACGTTCTTCGTGTTTCACTGTTGCAGTCATAACTGTTGGGTGATCCTGCCGGCAGGCAGCCCAAGGTCGGCCAGAATCACAAAGTCTGGGTCCGGCGTCGGCTACACAAGCTAGTACCCTGACGTCAGTACGCTCTGGTACATAGCCCTCAGCCGACGCCATCTTCTCCAGTCTTTCTTGCCGTGCAGTGGAAAGCAGCTCGCAAGTCGTTGGTTGGCGATTTTTGATCTACGTTTTTTGATTGCTGTCAGTTTGAAGTTCTTACTTCTCTTCTCAAAGCTAAGTACCCCATTGGGGAATCTTTTTCTTGTTCCTCCGATGTCAGAAAAAGTTAATAATTGTATAGCGTGTGGAAAACAGATACCTCATAAAGATTTCCACTCTTACTGTCTACCTTGCTTAGGCCCTGACCACGACATTTCTTGTTGTCGGTTCTGTGCCAGGTTCAATTCTCGCACTATTAAGCGTCGGTACGACTGGGCTTTAAATTACTTTGGCAGACGCTTCAATTATAGAATGTCGTCAGATTCTACTGTAATTCAAAAGAAGCGCAAAGACAAGGACAGGCCTCCGAGGTCCAAACAGGATTCGTCGCAGATGGAGCCAGCGTCCGGTTCGGCTGTCATCAGTGAGGCACTTTTGCAGCCCCTGTCGTCCGCCACTTCTGAACCAATGGCCGATACGGACTCCCATGGGGAGCCATCAAGGCCTATTGTTTTGTCTGCTGCAGGACCTTCGGACGTCGCTCCCTTAGATGGGTCTGGAACCGCTGTGCAGGTACCGGCTTTTGAGGGGGTATTCAGGCCTACTCACATCACCATTTCAAAGACAAAGGCAAAGTCCAAGACTCCAGTTAAACCTAAAGTTTCTGCTCCAGCTACTTCTGAAGCTACTCCCAAGACACAGAAGCAATTGCTAAGGATGGCTGAAGATTTGCTTACAATGATTAGGAGTTCTCACCCCCCTCCAGGGAAAAGGCCTCGACAGGATGTTCCTTTGGATTCCTCTGACCAGGCTTCTGTATCTTCTGTTTCTTCCTCTGATCAGGAATATTCCTTTCCTCCTTATGAGGATTCGGATGCAGAGGATTCCCTGCCCTCTGCTTCTCCGCCTGAGGATTTCTCTTTTGGGGAGACCTTACATGAGATGAGGGAACATTTTCATTGGGAAGGTCAGGATTATTCTGCTTCTAAGAAGAGGCTTAGGGAATTCCTTCTTCTTCCTCAACACAGGCCTTTAGCTATTCCTCCTGTTCTTGATATTGTGGATGATGCCTTTTCTGAGGCTACTTTGAATCCTGATTCCATGCCCCCTGCTCCTTCTAAGCCTGATAGATTTTACAGGGTCCCTGATTCTCATTTATTCTTATTCAAGAACCCTTCTGCGGATCCTGAAACTATTTCTCAGGGTACTAAGGCTGCTAAGGTTGCTTCTTCCAAAAATCCTATTCCCTCCGAGAAGGATTCTCGTGCCTTAGACAGGTGGGGTAAAAAGGTGTATACTTCTGCTACCCTTGCTATTAGGGCTTTAAATTGCCAGTTTCATATGTTTAAGTATCAGCAATTTCTTTTGTCTGGTTTGAAGCAAAAGCTTGCTACCTTTCCAGCATGTGCAGAGGATAAGGAATTGCAGGATGTATTACATGCAACTGAACAAGTGAACAAGCATAGTTTGCATTGTGGTTTGTATGCTTTGGAAGCTTCTTGCAGGGCCGCAGCCTCTGGTACTGTTATTAGGAGACATGCCTGGCTTCGTGAACAAAGTTTGCCGGAACAGGTTAAGGCTAAACTTTTAGATGCCCCTGTTCAGCATGATGTTTTATTTGGATCCAAGGCTGAAGAAGTTATTAAAAAGATGGAAGAAAAGGCAAAATCTATGCAGACCGTGAAAGATTTCTTACAAGTTCAGCCTTCTAGATTTTCCAGGAATTGGCCCTCCAAAAATTGGTCCTTTCCCACTTCTGACAGGCCTCAAAGTGGAAGATATAGACGCTCCAGAGGTCGTGGTCAAGCTCAGGCCTCTTACAGATCCAGACAATGGACTGCTTCTTCACCTAGAAGGGGAGAAGACAGATCCCAATCTCAAAGGAAGCAGACTCAATGACTCTCTCGGTTGGGCTTCAGGACCCCCTTACCTGGATGCCCCTCTCGGAGGAAAGCTTTCTCTTTTTTACAGAAATTGGACTCATATTACCCAGGACAAATGGGTATTGGACGTGATTTTAAGAGGCTACAAGTTCCATTTTCATACTCTGCCAAGGGTTATTGGTTGGCCAGATCTGCCAAAACATCAATGGGCAGAGGCCTTAAATCAAGTGGATGCTCTACTGGCCATGAGAGCCATAGAGCCTGTTCCTTTCTCAGAAATGGGAAAAGGCTTTTACTTAAGACTATTTCTGGTTCCAAGAAAACAAAACTCATGGAGACCTATTCTGGACCTTTCAGTGTTAAACACCTTTTTGGAAATTCCAAAATTCAAAATGCTTACTCTACAGCAACCGCTTCCAGTACTCTCCCAGGACGCTTGGATGGTGACATTGGATTTAAAGGAGGCCTACTTACACATTCCCATCAGGCAGGAACGCAGGAAATTCCTCAGATTCAAAGCAGGTTTGAGGCACTTTCAATTCTCTGTACTGCCCTTTGGTTTATCTACTGCACCCAGGGTTTTTACCAAGTGCCTGGCACCAGTAGTGGCTTATTGCAGACTTCAGGGGATTCAGATTTACCCCTATTTGGATGACTGCCTTATCCAGGCAGACAGCAAGGACCTTTTACTTCAACATCTGGATTTTGTTCAACGTCTCTTCCTCCTCCTGGGATTTTCAGTGAACATAAAAAAGTCACAATTGATTCCTTCTCAACAAATGATATTTTTGGGAGCCCTCCTAAATACAAACTTACAAAGGGCCTTCCTTACTCCAGAAAAACAAATACAGCTGGCTTCAATTTTCAAATCCTTGGCAACCTTAACTCAGCTCACTGCAAGGAAATTCCTGCAGGCACTGGGCTATATGGCTTCATGCATTCTGTTAATTCCAAATGCAAGGCTTCATATGAGAAAGCTTCAATGGTACCTGAAAAGTGTATGGTCACAGCATTACCAAGATCTGGACACTTTGATTCCTCTGATCCCCTGCCTCCAGAAGGAGTTCCTTTGGTGGTCCAGGGTGTGCGCTTTAAACGAAGGGAAGCCTTTTCGTCTACCTCAACCTTCTCAAATCATAACCACGGACGCCTCGGATTATGCTTGGGGAGCACATTTTCTAAACAATTGCCAGCAGGGGACCTGGACAAAGAATCACCTTCACTGGCACATCAATCTGAAGGAAATGTTGGCAGTTCAAAATGCTCTTCTAGCCTTCAAGACCCTTTTGCAACCAGGGCCTCTTCTAATTCGTACAGACAACACCACAGTCATGTGGTACATAAACAAGCAGGGGGGCTCTCATTCTTACCCCCTTTGCAGACTAGCTATGACTTTATGGGACATAGCTCTAAGTCTGAATCTGCATCTTCAGGCTCAATTCATTCCAGGAAAGCAGAATCTCTTAGCAGACAGCCTAAGCAGAAACATTTTGGATCCTCACGAATGGATGCTAGACACCAACTTATTCAACAGGATAACTGCAGTTTGGGGGTGTCCCCAGATAGATCTGTTTGCATCCCTTCTCAATCATCAACTGCCTCTCTTTTGCACCAGGTCCTTCCACAAAACAGCTTGGAAAGTGGATGCCCTGTCATTCAGTTGGAGGAACCTTTCGGGATATGCCTTCCCTCCTCTTCCTCTTCTTCCCCGGATATTACTGAAGATAAAACAGGACAAGCCCAAGTTCTTCATCTTGATTGCTCCAAATTGGCCTCGACAGTTTTGGTATCCGACCTTACAACATCTGTGCTTGGAACCTCCTTGGCTCCTTCCTCTGTACCCTTCTCTTCTGTCCCAGCAACAGGGTCAGATGCTGCACCCTCATCTCAAGACCCTTTGCCTGGCAGCTTGGCTCTTCAAGGAAATTTGATTTCTTCTAAGCTCCCCAAACAAGTTTTGGATGTTCTTCTAGAAGCCAGACGGCCTAGCACTAGGAAATCCTATGCCTCTAAATGGAAAAGGTTTTGTATTTGGATGCAGGACCGTGGCTCTAATCCTTTTGTGCCTGATCTCTCGTCTATTTTGCTTTACCTTTCAGACCTTTTGTCTAAAGGCCTTTCCTTTTCTTCCATTAAGATTCATGCTTCTGCTCATTTTAACTCTGACCCTCCTGTTTTTTCTCATCCATTGGTGAGACAATTCTTGAGAGGAGCTAAGAATTTGAGGCCTCCCAGGACCCCTCCTGTCCCTGCCTGGGATCTTAACTATGTTTTGGAAAAACTCACTTTGCCTCCTTTTGAGCCTGCTGCAGCTTCTGATATTAAATTTTTATCCTGGAAGACAGTTCTTTTGTTAGCATTGACTTCTGCCAGAAGGGTTTCAGAGTTGCAAGCTCTTATGGCTGTGGAGCCATACCTAACTTTCCATCTTGACAGAGTATCCTTGAGGACCAATCCTACTTTCATGCCTAAGGTGATTTCAAAAGTTGCTTTAAATCAGACAATTCACCTTCCTACCTTCTTTCCTAATCCTCAAAATAAAGGGGAAAGGATTTTGTATTCATTAGACGTACACAGACAGTTACGATTTTACTTGGACAAGACTAAAGAGTTCAGAAAATCTAACCAATTGTTTGTTTCTTTTGCCTCCAGTTCTCTTGGAAAGGCTATTTCCAAACAAACTATTTCCAAATGGATTGCTTATGGAATAAGATTTTGTTACACTCATCATGGGAAACAGTTTCCAGGTACTGTGAGAAGTCATTCTACTAGAGCAGCTGCTACTTCTACTGCTTTTCTCAGAGGAGTCCCTACCAAGGATATCTTGGAAGCTGCCACTTGGAGTTCAGTGCATACCTTTTCCAAGCACTACAATCTCCCTTTGTATTCTAAGACCAGGGCAGGTTTTGCCTCTGCTGTTTTGCAGGGCCTTCTTGCTGCCCCTTCTTCTATCTAGCCTCCTCCCTTTCTTCACTGCTTTGGGATTCCACCCTACAGTTATGACTGCAACAGTGAAACACGAAGAACATAGTACAGTTGTGTACACCTACCATAAATGTAGATGTTCGAGTGTCTTCACTGTTGCAGTCGGTGTTTCCCTCCCTCCTATCCCCTCTTGTTTCACTTAATGGTGTGTTTGTGTTTCCTTGTGGGACTCATTTTTTGTTCATTTGGGATTTCTGACATCTGGGGCAAGAAAGGCTGGAGAAGATGGCGTCGGCTGAGCGCTATGTACCAGAGCGTACTGACGTCAGGGTACAAGCTTGTGCAGCCGACGCCGGACCCAGACTTTGTGATTCTGGCCGACCTCAGGCTGCCTGCCGGCAGGATCACCCAACTGTTATGACTGCAACAATGAAGACACTCGAACATCTACATTTATGGTAGGTGTACACAACTGTACTTTACGTCGCTAGCTATTGTATAATCATAGTTCTGTGTTCCTAGAATCACTGTTACATGGCTAGCTATTGTATAATCATAGTTCTGTGTTCCTAGAATCACTGTTACATGGCTAGCTATTGTATAATCATAGTTCTGTGTTTATAGAATCACTGTTACATGGCTAGCTATTGTATAATCGTAGTTCTGTGTTCCTAGAATCACTGTTACATGGCTAGCTATTGTGTAATCATAGTTCTGTGTTCCTAGAATCACTATTACATGGCTAGCTATTGTATAATCATAGTTCTGTGTTCCTAGAATCACTGTTACATACTAGCTATTGTATAATCTTAGCTCTGTGTTCCTAGAATCACTGTTACATGGCTAGCTATTGTGTAATCATAGTTCTGTGTTCCTAGAATCACTATTACATGGCTAGCTATTGTATAATCATAGTTCTGTGTTCCTAGAATCACTGTTACATGCTAGCTATTGTATAATCATAGTTCTGTGTTTCTAGAGTCACTGTTAAATCGCTGGCTAGTGTATAATCATAGTTCTGTGTTCCCGGAATCACTGTTACATGGCTAGCTATTGTATAATCATAGTTCTGTGTTCCTAGAATCACATTGTATAATCATAGTTCTGTGTTCCCAGATTCACTGTTACATGGCTAGCTATTATGTAATCATAGTTATGTGTTCCCAGAATCACTGTTACATGGCTAGCTATTGTATAATCATAGTTCTGTGTTCCTAGAATCACTGTTACATGGCTAGCTATTGTATAATCATAGTTCTGTTTTCCTAGAAACACTGTTACATGCTAGCAAGTGTATAATTGTAGTTTTGTGTTCCTAGAATCACTGTTACATACTAGCTATTGCATAATCATAGTTCTGTGTTCCTAGATTCACTGTTACTTGGATAGCTATTGTATAATCATAGTTCTGTGTTCCTAAAATCACTGTTACATGGCCAGCTATTGTATAACCATAGTTCTGTGTTCCTAGAATCACTGTTACATGGCTAGCTATTGTATAATCATAGTTCTGTGTTTCTAGAATCACTGTTACATACTAGCTAGTGTATAATCATAGTTCTGTGTTCCTAGAATCACTGTTACATGGCTAGCTATTGTATAATCATAGTTCTGTGTTCCAAGAATCACTGTTACATGGCTAGCTATTGTGTAATCATAGTTCTATGTTTCTAAAATCAATGTTACATGGCTAGCTAGTTTATAATCATAGTTATGTGTTCCTAGAATCACTGTTACATGGCTAACTATTGTATAATTGTAGTTCTGTTTTCCTAGAATCGCTGTTACATGGCTAGCTATTGTATAATCACAGTTCTGTGTTCCTAGAATCACTGTTACATGGCTAGCTAGTGTATAATCATAGTTCTGTGTTTATAGAACCACTGTTGCATGGTAGCTAGTGTATAATCATAGTGCTGTGTTCCTAAAATCACTGTTACATGGCTAGCTACTGTATAATCATAGTTCTTTGCTCCTAGAATCACTTTTTTATGGCTAGCTAGTGTATAATCATAGTTCTGTGTTCCCAGAATCACTGGTACATGGCTAGCTAGTGTATAATCATAGTTCTGTGTTTCTAGAATCACTGTTACATGCTAGCTAGTGTATAATCATAGTTCAGTGTTTCTAGAATCACTTGTACATGCTAGCTAGTGTATAATCATAGTGCTGTGTTCGTAGAATCACTGTTACATGACTAGCTATTGTATAATCATGGTTCTGTTTTCCTAGAATCACTGTTACATGCTAGCTATTGTATAATCATAGTTCTGTGTTCCTAGAATCACTGTTACATGCTAGCTATTGTATAATCATAGTTTTGTGTTCCTAGAATCACTGTTACATGGCGAGCTATTGTGTAATCATAGATCTGTGTTCCTAGAATCACTGTTACATGGCTAGCTAGTGTATAATCATAGTTCTGTGTTCTTAGAAGCACTATTACATGGCTAGCTATTGTGTAATCATAGTTCTGTGTTCCTAGAATCACTGTTACATGGCTAGCTAGTGTATAATCATACTTTTGTGTTCTTAGAATCACTATTACATGGCTAGTTATTGTATAATCGTAGTTCTATGTTCCTAGAATCACTGTCACATGGCTAGCTAGTGTATAACCATAGTTCTGTGTTCCTAGAATCACTGTTACATGGCTATCTATTGTATAATCATAGTTCTGTGTTCCTAGAATCACTGTTACATGGCTAGCTATTGTACAATCATAGTTGTGTTCCTAGAATCACTGTTACATGCTAACTATTGTATAATCATAGTTCTGTGTTCCTAGATTCACTGTTACATACTAGCTATTGTATAATCATAGTTCTGTGTTCCTAGAATCACTATTACATGCTAACTATTGTATAATCATAGTGCTGTGTTCCTAGATTCACTGTTACATGGCTAGCTATTGTATAATCATAGTGCTGTGTTCCAAGAATGACTGTTACATGGCTAGCTATTGTATAATCATAGTTCTGTGTTCCAAGAATCACTGTTACATGGCTAGCTATTGTATAATCATAGTTATGTGTTCCAAAAATCACTGTTACATGGCTAGCTATTGTGTAATCATAGTTATGTGTTTCTAGAATCACTGTTACATGGCTAGCTAGTGTAGTATCATACTTATGTGTTCCTAGAATCGCTGTTACATGGCTAACTATTCTATAATTGTAGTTCTGTTTTCCTAGCATCACTGTTACATGGCTAGCTTATGTAGAATCATAGTTTTGTGTTCCTAGAATCACTGTTACATGCTAGCTAGTGTATAATCATAGTTATGTTTTCCTAGAATCACTGTTACATGGCTAACTATTGTATAATTGTAGTTCTGTTTTCCTAGAATCACTGTTACATGGCTAGCTATTGTATAATCATAGTTCTGTATTCCTAGAATCACTGTTACATGCTAGCTAGTGTATAATCATAGTTCTGTGTTCCTAGAATCACTGTTACATGGCAAGCTAGTGTATAATCATAGTTCTGTGTTTCTAGAATCACTGTTACATACTAGCTAGTGTATAATCATAGTGCTGTGTTTGTAGAATCACTGTTACATGGCTAGCTATTGTATAATCATAGTTCTGTGTTCCTAGAATCACTGTTTCATGGCTAGCTAGTGTATAATCATAGTTCTGTGTTCCCAGAATCACTGTTACATGACTAGCTATTGTATAATCATAGTTGTGTTCCTAGAATCACTGTTACATGCTACCTATTGTATAATCATAGTTCTGTGTTCCTAGATTCACTGTTACATACTAGCTATTGTATAATCACAGTTCTGTGTTCCTAGAATCACTGTTACATGCTAGCTATTGTATAATCATAGTTCTGTGTTTCTAGAGTCACTGTTACATGGTTAGCTATTGTATAATCATAGTTCTGTGTTCCCGGAATCACTATTACATGGCTAGCTATTGTATAATCATAGTTCTGTGTTCCTAGAATCACATTGTATAATCATAGTTCTGTGTTCCTAGATTCACTGTTACATACTAGCTATTGTATAATCATAGTTCTGTGTTCCTAGAATCGCTGTTACATGGCTAGTTATTGTATAATCATAGTTCTGTGTTCCTAGAATCACTGTTACATGGCTAGCTAGTGTATAATCATAGTTCTGTGTTTCTAGAATCACTGTTACATGCTAACTATTGTGTAATTGTAGTTCTGTGTTCCTAGACTCACTGTTACATGGCTAGCTATTGTATAATCATAGTTATGTGTTCCAAGAGTCACTGTTACATGGCTAGCTATTGTGTAATCATAGTTCTGTGTTTCTAGAATCACTGTTACATGGCTAGCTAGTGTATAATCATAGTTATGTTTTCCTAGAATCGCTGTTACATGGCTAGCTATTGTATAATCGTAGTTCTGTGTTCCTAGAATCACTGTTACATGCTAGATAGTGTATAATCATAGTTCTGTGTTTCTAGCATCACTGTTAAATGGCTAGCTAGTGTATAATCATAGTTCTGTGTTCCTAGAATCACTGTTACATGCCAGCTATTGTATAATCATAGTTCTGTGTTCCTAGATTCACTGTTACATGACTAGCTATTGTATAATCATAGTTCTGTGTTCCTAGATTCACTGTTACATACTAGCTATTGTATAATTGTAGTTCTGTGTTCCTTGAATCACTGTTACATGCTAGCTAGTGTATAATTGTTGTTCTGTGTTCCTAGAATCACTGTTACATGCTAGCTATTGTATAATCATAGTTCTGTGTTCCTAGATTCACTGTTGCATGGCTAGCTATTGTATAATCATAGTTCTGTGTTCCTAGATTCACTGTTACATACTAGCTATTGTGTAATTGTAGTTCTGTGTTTGTAGACTCACTGTTACATGGCTAGCTATTGTATAATCATAGTTATGTGTTCCAAGAATCACTGTTACATGGCTAGCTATTGTGTAATCATAGTTCTGTGTTTCTAGAATCACTGTTACATGGCTAGCTAGTGTATAATCATAGTTCTGTGCTCCTAGAATCACTGTTACATGGCTGGCTATTGTGTAATCATAGTTCTGTGTTCCTAGAATCACTGTTTCATGGCTAGCTAGTGTATAATCATAGTTCTGTGTTCCTAGAATCACTGTTATATGGCTAGCTATTGTATAATCATAGTTCTGTGTTCCCAGAATCACTGTTACATGCTAGCTAGTGTATAATCATAGTTCTGTGTTCCTAGAATCACTGTTACATGGCTAGCTATTGTATAATTGTAGTTCTGTGTTCCTAGAATCACTGTTACATGGCTAGCTATTGTATAATTGTAGTTCTGTGTTCCTAGAATCACTGTTACATACTAGCTATTGTATAATCATAGTTCTGTGTTCCTAGATTCACTGTTACATGGCTAGCTAGTGTATAATTGTAGTTCTTTGTTCCTAGAATCACTGTTACATACTAGCTATTGTATAATTGTAGTTCTGTGTTCCTAGAATGGTGGTGTATTGGCATGCGTGTCAAAGCAGTGTGATACTACCACTACAAGCTGAACATCGTGTTCCAACATATTGCAAAGTAAGTAACTTGATGAAATGCAATGGGTAGTATTGTAATGCTGATCTTTGTAATTTGTTATGTAATGTTCTGTAATGCTGAAAACTGTAACTAGGTTTATAAAACTGTACTTTAAGTTGCAAATCATATTAACTTTGTAGTTTGTTGTGCATCTACATTTGGGTCACAGCTGAAAAGAGTTCCATGACCTACCAAACTACCCTTTCAACAAACCAAATAAATAAATGAAGAAGTTGATATCCACAAACTGTAATTTTTCGCTGAAATTTATGACAGCTAATGTTTAATAGGCACAGTACATTACTGAGATTAAAGTGTTAAACTTTGCAAACCTTTATACTGTACAAATTAATTTTCACATGTGATTCATAGTTAAATTTAAAGCAGCAATGTCTCTTCTAAAATGGCATACCAGTTCAAAATCATGTGAAAAAAAACATTCTGGATATTTAGTGATAACCCCACAGGTATCAAATTTATCTTCACCTTATCTTATTCACAGAACTTTTATAATGTAAAGTAGGACATCAGACAAAAAGAAGCAAAAGAAATACAAATGTATAAATACATTTTTGATAAGACTGAATCAGGAAAAGAAGGGACTATGTGGATGTTAAATTACATGTCCCACAGTCCATTAATTAAAAACTTGACCATACTGCAGACTATAAATGATGTCCTATTTATCACAAAAAAAGTTAATCAGACTTGATAATTTTTGAAGTGGTGCTTCCTCTGATGATATGTATCGTATTTTAGTATAAACTATTTGTACAAGAATTAAAACATACACTGTGTGAAAGGTGCAGCTTTATATTGTATCATTATGTAGCAGATTTAGGGTTCAGAGTTTTTTATATTAAATATGTATTCAGTTACTTAAATGTTTTCTACAAAAAATATTACTGTAAATATGGCATCTTTCTTTTGGCTTTTCCAGTTAGGGGTCACCACAGCAGAATTCCGGTCCGCTAATGATTAGCAGTGAATTTTTACCATGCCGAATTGCCAGCCCAACGCCCAACCTTTAAAGAAGGCACACCTATTCATGCATGCACCTACCTGCATGTCTTTAAATGTCACTCGACCGCAGGGAGGACATGCAGACTCAGAACAGAAGGCGCTCTAGATGAGAATCGAATGGGAGAACCTCTTGCTGTGAGGTGACAACGCTAACCGCTGCACCACCACAGCCTTGTAAATATGGCATTTAATCCATTGACATATATTTTCTTTTATTACTTTGTGGTTTTCATAGTTTGTGAAATTAAAATAAAGACTGGTATCCATATATATTGCACATACTGCCTTCTTTCATGAGTTTTGTGTTACCTACATAGTTCCTTTTGAATGTTAAACTTACTTTTGTCACCACAGCAATGTGAGATGTATAACAGTATATTAGTCTACCTACGTCAGCTGTGCTAAGGAAGGTTTGTTGCATCATCATCACAAATGCAGTTATCCATTAACATATACAAGTTTTCCATCTCAAAACATTTTGTTCTTTATACTGTCTGTTCAGTGTGTATTTTTGAAAACTTCAGTTGCTTTAATGCTGTAGTAATAGGGTTATTTCACTCTAGTCTTTAGCAAGACATACCAGTACAGTGACAGAATTTCTGATGGAAATTGCTTCATTCACTCAAAATGTGGTTGTTGTTGTTGGACATTGTTCTTCTAATTTCTTTGTTACGGCACACTTCAGAGGTTTTTAATATGAAATTTTACAACCTGCAGACTGAAAGAATACAGAAAATGCAACTTTTAAACTCTGTGTTAAAATACGGTTTTGCCAGATCACGCCTCCTTTCTGCTTTTTAAAACTAATGTATATAAAAGTAGATGGGCACTCTATCTAAAATGGGTTCTGGTGTTTTACTTACCATGGCTATCAGGAAAGGCTCCAACACCTTCTGGCCCTATAAAAGATCAAGTGCAGGTTATTTAAAAAAAAGATGGATGGACAGATAAACATAAAAGTGAAAAGCATATATTCTAATGTCTGCTTGAAGTTTACATACACGATCAAATTTTAATTTAAAATGTAGAAGGTCCCTCTAAATTATCATTTATGAGACCTTCTATGATAGTTCTGTGGCCTTACAAATACTGGTGAGACTTACTGATTTGTAATTACCTGCATCAATGGTACCACCACCTTTGTGTCATTGGATCACTGTGGCAGTTTTCCAGGAATCAGTTATGTAACCTGTGAAGAGATTGTGGTTAAGTAAGTTAAGTCAGGGTTGAGAAGAGCTATGTTTGGCATTTACCAGGAGACAGCCAGGTAAATTGTCCAGACCCATGGAAGTGGTGTTTTTGATCTTTGATAGAGATGAGTATAGACATAGTTGAGAAAGATAATAGGAGGAAAACTTAGGAAGGCAATGGATAAATGGAAAGATTGTTCAGTGGAGCAAAGATGGAGCTGAATTTATTGGCAAGGATGTTGGCAACGACCTCATTATCAGAGGAAGTGGAGCCACTGAATTTTAGTACAGAGCAGAACTGCGTGTCACATCTAAGACTACTGATATAGATGAAAGCTTTGTGGTCGTCTTTGGCAGAAGTGATCATTTTTAATTCATAGATAACCTTCAGTTTTTAATACAGCACTTAAGATTCTTGCTAATCAATTTTATTTACTTCATGAGACGAGATAAGGAGGGTGCCCCATATAAGACAAATAGTTTCAGTTGTTTAATTTACGCAGTAATTACGGTAATTACCCTATAATTGCTTATGTCTGAATTTTCCATTCTATTTGTGGCATGTGAAAACAGATTATAGTAGGATTTAAAACTGAATACAGCAGCTTAAGCAAGAGGTTTGGTAAGCAAGGACATATTGAAATGTATCTAACTTATATGAGAACAATAACATGTTGGCTTTAAGAAGTTTCTAAATGTAGTAGGGTTCAGCAGGGTAGTACAGACAGTGTGACAAATATTTTACAGCCATGGCGGGAAGGTGTACAACAGTAATCTAAGAAATTAGAATTTACAGACTCCAAGAAATACTGTATGTACTTATTATAGACTGTACAAGTGTCTTGGTTGATGGAGGGGTAATTGAAATCATTTAGAAGCAGTTTATTGGGTTTGATAACTATTGTTTCCGAGTAATGCAGTTGTAAGTCATGACCAGCAGAAAACACTGAAGGCATTTGCAAAGACATGGTAGTTAGTTTGTTAAGGCTGAAAATTGCCTCAAGAATCTTGAGGTTGGTTTCATGTAGAATTTTACACGAGATGATGGTATCACCGATAAAATATGGAGACATGCTGTGAGCTCCCAGTGAGCATGAATGAATGATAATGGTTGAACCCAACTATAGAGTGGGTGTTATCGGTGCGATGGAACCAAGTTTTAGTAATGATACAGATATGGATGTGATTGCGGGCCAGGAATGTCTCAGATTTGGACAATCTTTTATTTACAATTTATAGCATTAAGCAGTGTCATTTTGATGTAAGCCAAACTGGAATTTTCTAAGTTGGTATGTCACGGAAATAGACTTTGGGACAGATTATTAATGCCTACACTAAGTTTACACAATATGTATTCAAGAAAGCCTGTGAATTATGCCTGTGTTGTCTGTTCACTCAGAACAGTGTACACTTAGTGTAGGCATTATTGATTCCCAGGGTTTGTCTAAAAATGTCAGTACAGTGGGGGGGGGGGGTTAAAAGGTTTACCCAGTACGCAGAAATCACAGGATGAGAGATACAATCCATTTCTGGCAAAATGGTTTGGCCTGTCAAACATCTTCACCCACTCTTGACAGTTACTTGATCCCCACAGAATGACACCAGTTACATAGCCAATCATATGCTGTATGCATTTCAGTCTTCTCCAATATTCTTCCACTGGCACAGTTGCACTGATGTTATATATGTTATGCAATTTAAAACAGTTGCACAAGTAAGATAAAAGTAAAACGTTAGTTTAACAGTACAGCTGTTCCTTGAAGGAGATGCAGAAAGACATGATGACTCTATGTATGCATGTGCCTGAGGCAAGAAAATCTATTCTTCTTAATTGTATTTCTGCCATCACCGGGAATTATGCCAAAATACAAAGGCAAAATAATTGGTCTTAATAGGTTCATAGGAGGCCACTAGGCTATTGACCCAAAGGTCTTTACAAGCCTAGCCGTATGTACCCAGTATAATACTAGATAAGAGATATTGCCTAAACTCGAGGTCTTAATTGAGAAGAACTCCCTGTCCTCAATGTGTGTGTGTGTGTGTGTGTGTGTGGGGGGGGGGCAAACTTCATGTACATGAATTATGGAATGAATAGTTGTAAGTACTTAGGCAAAATAAATTGTCAGTAGGAATAATACATATGCAGGACAGTTTCTTTGATTGTAATAAAATAATTAAGGAGAGAAGATATTATAAAAATAAGACAATTCTGACCAGATAAATAAAAGCATTCAGATCAAAATGAGAGTCTTCTTCTTACTGTCCCACCTCCATTTAATTTGTGGAGAGTCAGGGGTACATTTAAATTAGATAAAATACTTAGCAAAGTAGAAAGTAACTACCACAGACCTCAAAATATTAAATTAGTTATATTACAAATCTGTAAGGATACAAGAAATGTGCAGTAATTTAACTGTTTAGAACACAAATGGTTACAGTCTTGTTTACTAAAAAAGTATGTTATTTCTATCTTTTTTAAAAAGTGTTCAACAATTGAAGTCATATGGCATAAATTACGATTATGTGTTAGCTTTGGGTAGGAAAAAACAACTTGTGGAAATGAGCTCCCTGCTTCCAAAGTCTAAGTTCTTACATTTTTATTTATTTTTCTCCCTGTATATTTGGGCAAGTTTATTTAATTTCTTAGTTACAGCAAAACTTTAATTTTACTGAAGATTCTTGGTAAGGGCGTTGGCTAGCAGTAACACTTTGAATTGCATAGCACCATCTACCATTATCAAAGGTATATTACTGTATTTCCTTAGTTCACAATGTTTAAGCCTGTAAACAAGTTTCAGAAATTGGGATTTTA
Organism: Protopterus annectens; assembly: GCF_019279795.1. NCBI lineage: Eukaryota > Metazoa > Chordata > Ceratodontiformes > Protopteridae > Protopterus > Protopterus annectens. Next base: position 325,732,363 of record NC_056750.1, on the reverse strand, counting down.
ACAGTGTACTTGCAAAACAAAGAATAGAAATAATGGAGCCATTGAACAGATGCAGTATTTTATTCCTTGGCTGATTCCTTTTCTTTCCAGAAGAAGGGCAGCATTTAGTCAATGAATGTGAGTTTTTTCTTTGTAGTTACATTATGAATGATGATAAGAGTTAATTGAGCTATCTGAAAAAATGTCTAGGAGTCATAAGGATTATTTTAGGTGCATAATTAATTGCTTTCATGAGTACTGGAACCAAAAATAAAGCTTCATGTTTTTGTTTAACTGAAATTGTAATAATGTAATACAAATGTGTTTAGTAATGTAAAAAGAGATATGTATGTTTGCTTGTAGCTGTATTGCAATTGCCAGCACAGTACATGAAATTGTAATGGGAGTTATAGTATCATTAACAGGCAACAGATGTTTTAAGTTTGTGACTACTAGCTTCAGTTATTACAAATATTTAAAGAATATTTGTGGTGCTTAGCACTTTGTATGCCAAGGCCAAATATAAGGAAAAAGGTCGCATCTCAACATGTTTCCTTTCTTTTTCCAACAAAAATAATGAACTTTAACTCATTTCAGTATGCATAATAAGTTTGCTATCTGCCAGAGCCATAGTTCGGAGACTGATGGATTTCAGCTGTTGTGCTTAATGCTGTGCTTATCAGGAAGTGGTTATTTATTTATTTAGTTATTTATTTTACATTTGTTTACCAGGAAAGTCTGACTAGGATAAGACCCATTTTCAGCAGACGCCCAGGGAGAAAAGCTCCACATACAGAGATTATACAAAAACTTACACAAGAAATTATACTATATATATATATATATATATATATATATATATATATATATATATATATAGTCTTCCTCACAGCAATAAAAGTAACTTTATGTTTTGCTTTGTAAAAAAAAAATGAAGTGACATCAAATGTACACCTCACAAAAAATAAACTGTTTTGAATTTAAAAGAACATTTAAATGCTGAAAATTGTTTAGGCAGCTATATGGAAACTTTTATTCATAGATAGGGAGGCAGGTGATGTGTATTGTTAAATTATTGTGCCTTTCTAGAAAATAGTAAATGTGATTATAGACAAGTTTTGTGCATGTTTATAAATTTACACCAATAAACATATTTTTTTCAAAAATGATAAAAGCCTATAGATTTGTGTTCAGTTTTTCTCTTTGAGTACAGTAATATGGCACTAGCAATTTTAAATTCCTTTGAAAGAAAATGTAGAAAGAGTTTTACTGGTATCTAGTAGTTAACATAAGAAATGAATGTTTTAACCTGCTGATGAGTTGTTCACTGTACTTCGGATTGCAAAGTTTGAGTCCTTTCATCTCTATTATTTTTAGCTTCAGTGTGTTTTTGAGCAAATCATTTAACTAAATTGGGAATTGCGTTACAGGTTATAGCCCAAGGACAGAAGTTCTATCAGGAAAAAAGTCTGCAATACATGTACTTCTTATTTATTAAATCCCACCATCTAAGTTGTTGTTTGTCTTTCAGCTTTTCCCGGTTAGGGGTTGCCACAGCAGAACTCCGGTCCGCTAATGATTGGCAGTAGACTTTCACAAATGCCAAGGTGTCAGCTCAACGTTCAACCTTCAACGAAGGCACACCCATTTACGCATGTCTTTCGAACATCCGCCCAACTGTGGGGAGGACATGCAGACTCCACACAGAAGGCATTCCCCGCACTCCAGCCGAGAATCGAACAGGAGAACTTCTTGCTGTGAGGCAACAACGCTACCGCTGCACCACCGCGGATGTCCAAAATCCCACCATCTAAGTATAAGTTCTATATTATAAGATTATTTACTTATGTTTAAACTGAATAAGTGGCAATTCTTTTTTAATTTTTTGTGCTAATCAAAGTATTAATAGCAATTTTGTTTGTGCTGAAATTAAAAAAAAAATTTATTTGCATAATTTAGTTCTCTAACCAGAATAACACTACCCAGCAGCAGTGGCTGTGATGACACTGACACTGTTGCCTGGAGGGAGCCACTAATGCTTTCACACACCTATACACCCTGCAGCATAATGTCAGTTTGACCCACCTACTGCCAAGTTCACCCCTGTACAAGCATGTATGTGCCTGACAGAAGTATGAACCACCTGCTTCCTCCCCAGATCTTGTTGTAGTAAAGGCTTTATCTCTGTACTCCACAGAGCTTAGCTTGTTGGAGTATTTCAGAGCATAAAAACTTAAACATTCAGTCTTATTAGTGTTGGTCTCTGTCTTTAATTTCTCCAAATCTTTTGGGTTTCTAATACCATGACAGGAATGGATTCCATTCCTAAATTAAAATATGATTAAAGTTCATAAAATTAGTATTGTTTCAATCTTTGATGTTAGCCAGATGTGCTCTTCATAGCACCCACAATGTGCCCAGTATTGACTCCTTTAATTCATCCAGAGTTACATGTTTCAGTAACATATCGAAGTACAATTGTAAATTATTTTTTATAAGACCTGTTGTTCCTACTACTACTATTGGAACTATCTGGGTATCCAATTTTCACATTGCCCTTGTTTCTGCCTGCAAGCTTGGTATTTTTGACTTTGTGTTTCTCTGTGTATAAGACACTGTAGTCACTGGGTGTAACAATTTCAATGATCACTGTTACTTTTGTCTTCTTTTCATGGACCACTATATCTGGTCTTCTTGCATCTATCTTTTGAACTGTTGGTAATGGATGATCCCATGTGATATAAACTTCATTTCCTATAATGCTTTTTGGCTGATATTTCTGGTATTTTTCAGCTACTTCAGAATTATAATATTTGCAGAAAACCCAATTCAATACACTTGCTACATTGTTATGCCTTTCAGTATACAGTCCTCCTGCAATTAGTATAGCACAACCAGCAACAAGATGTTTGACTGTTTCCAGTTCTGTTTTACAAAACCTACATTTGCTTGTTTCTCCCACATGTTCAGTGAACTTTGTAAACCATTGTGTACATAGTCAACTATCTTGGGCCACCAATATTAACCTTTCATCTTTTGGTTTAAATTCCTGCATTTGATCCTGATCAACATGAGGCTGTTCCAAGAGTTTTCTGTTCTTGCAACTATATTTATGCTTTTTCTACATTTCTTGCCTTCTTATCTGATCCTTCACCTTATATTCTTTCTTTTGTTTTGTTTTGTTTTTGACTGATTTTTATCTACTTCTGGTTTAATTTCCATTCCCACTTGACACCGATGTGCTTTTGCTAAACTAAGCAGGGGAGTCATCTTACACTTATTCTCCTTGTGCTTTAAAACTTTCACTACATCTGGGTTTTGTGAGGTCAGCAGATATGTATGCACTCCTATGATTGCAGATCTGTTATGGGTAATCAATTTCGAGGAAGCTCATACCTTATTCAGAACAGAGAATATAGTCTTGGTATGCACTGATTTTTATAAATCATTTGATAACCATGAAGCATCCTTCTTGTTTTTCTGTCCAACCTGTCCAACACCTTTTGGGGCCAGTCAATTACTACAAAATTGTAAGGACAGGAAGAGCAAATTGGTTTATAGCCTGCACTTTGTTCCTAGATTTCAGTACTGTTTTTGCTATTAATTTTAATCTTCTAAAATATTTCTTACCAAGTTGTATTCATATTTATTCATGTTTTATTGTTGATCCTTCATGCATTCCCAAATATTTATATACTCCCTCTTACTCAAGTTCTTGTATATCGCAGTTGTGTCCTAGGCTGATTTTTTTTGGTGCTGCAGCTTTCCTGCTTTAAAGGTTACTTTTGCAGATTTATCAAGACCAAATGATATCCTTATCTCATCTGAAAAAGTTTTGACCACTTGCAGTTGTGCTCTCAGTTCCTCATCTGATGGGCTATAAAGTTTTAAATCATCTACAAAGAGAAGATGAGAAGTATTTACAGTTTGTTGTTTTCTGGGAGCCAAATTATAGCCATGACTTAATTTGTTAAGTAGCTTAATGGGTTAAGGGTAAGACAAAAGAGCAGCAGTGACAAAGAGTCGCCCTGGAATATCCCCCTTTGTATTTTTATCCCTGGAATAATAATTTGTCCTTTATCATGGCTTAACTGCAAAGTGATTTGCCACTGTTTCATGGTCACTGTAATGTACTCGTTGTATCGTATCTATTTTTAAGCACTCTTTTATCCATGAATGTGGAATACTGTTAAATGCTTTTTATGTAGTCTATCCATGCCATATTTAGATTCCTCGCCCTTTTCCAGTTCTCCATTATGACTTTAACAACAAACGATCCTTTGTTCCATACGACTTTCTTTTTTTACCCCTTTGTTCGGTTGCCATGATTGAGTTCTCTTCTAAATGACTATAAACTCTGTCCGCATCAATTCCACTGTATAGCTTATACACCATGAGAAGGCAAGTTATTGGTCTATAGTTTTAGGATAGCTTGCAGGTTCACTTCTAAGTAGGAGTATTGTTTTCCTGTTATTAACCAGGTTGCTGTCTGTTCGGGGTACGCATACAAATAGTTTTTACTGGGTAAATCTTCATGTAAAGATATTAATTAATACTTTTAGCCAGAAGTTAGGCACTGCATCTGGGCTTGGGGTTTTCCAATTAAGAGCTTTTCTTGACTTTGTTTCAATTTCTCCGAACTTCACTTCATCCCATTTCATATCCTGTGCATTTGAACTTCTTATTCTTTCTTTTAATTTTTCTGTCCATTCAGCATCTTTATTATGTTCCACAGGGTCTTTATTTATTTTTATTTATTTATTTAACATTTGTTGACTGGGAATGTCCAACTATGACAGAGCCTTTTTTCAATAGAGGCCCAAGTAGAAATGTTCCATATCTTCATAGATATTTCTCCAAAATGTAAGTATGTCTTCTTTTTGGTGGTATTTGCCTTGTTTCCCAATTCTCTGTAAAACTTTTTTGGGTCATCAATAAAGTGCTTATTTTGTACTTTTCCTTTATATTTATCTGCATATCTTCCAAGTTTTTTCTTCTGCTGATGATATATTTAGTTTATTATTTCCGATAGTGCATGATAGATCCTGATCTGTTCTGATACTGTGCATTGCTTTTATCATGTCTAGTCTTCCACTGTGGTGCAGCAATAGCGTTGTTGCCTCCAGCAAGAGGTTCTAACGTTTGATTCTCGGCTTGGGTTGGGAGTGCCTTCTGTGTGGAGTCTGCATGTCCTCCCTGCAGTCGAGTGGGCGTTCAAAAGACATGCGTTGAATGGGCGTGCCTTCGTTGAAGGTTGGGCATCAGGCTGGCAACTCCACACCATAAAACCAATTGCCAATCATTAGCGGACCGGAGTTCCGCTGTGGCGACCCCTAACCGGGAAAAGCCGAAAGACAGCAACAACATCTTTCTGAGTATTTTTGTTGATCTGCTCCCTCTTCTTTATTGTTTTAAAAGTGACACTTCTTGTCTTAATTTCTTTATAATTTTCTCTATTCCATGATGACATTTGATTTCTCCCCTTCCTTTCCCTTACTGCCCTGTGTTTTTGTGGTAAGAGTTTATCTGTTATTAATTCAGCTGCACATTAATGTATCCTATTTACTTTAGTTATATAGCATGAATGTCTAAGAACAGTCCTAATTACTGTGTTCATTTGTTTGAGCAAACTTCTAACTTTTTGGGTTTTATTGACTTTCTGTAGTCTATTTCTTTCATTGATCTTAATATGTCTATCCATCTCTATTAAATCAAGCAACTCTTCTCTTAGATCATTTTCTTCTAAACTAAGGGCACATACGTTGCTCCCCATTTCCTGCTGTCATTCTACAGAAAGTTCCAGAGCATCTTCCTGTGCCAAGTTCTCTTCAGTTTCATCCTGTGTACATTGTTCTTTCATATGGGAACTCACTAATCTGTCACTCCACAACACTGACTGCGTCGGAGTTGCCACAGTTTCCTGTTTTTCCTCTTGCTGTGCAACTCCAACTGAACAGTTGTACTGGTTTCCTATGGAAGGCTCCAAAGTATCTTCATATGGCAACTGATTAGATGTTTCCTTAATTTGGGGATCTTTTGCTCTACCCTGCTGTGGTGATGTCAGAGTTAGATTTTGTACACTAAAACCTTCACTTTGCATGTTTTCCATAACCGCAGTTTCTATTTCTTTAACTTCTCCATTACTAATCCTCTTTTCTACTTTTCCTCTTTTATTTTTTGTATTGTAAAATTTTCCATATCCAGATGCCTTTGCTTGTATTTCTCTTCAAATATCTTTGGTGCTGCTCTTTTTGTATTGGTTAGTTTTGCTTTATCCTTTGCATAAATATTACACCATATTAAATCTCTTTTTCTTTCCTATGTCCATATTTCTTCTTCAGATGTCTCTGATCTTCCTGCTTCTCCTTACTTGCAGAATTCATTGTTCCATCATGCTGTGATATAACCTGGGTTAATCCTTCCCATCGCAGGTATTATATACAGGGTTGCCACCTTTTTAAATGCTTAAAGTGGGACATTTTTGGTACAAACGTCAGATTTTACAGGTCGAAACATACCCACGGCCAATACAAAGGACAGAACTTCACTTTTTTGCCTAAATAAAAGCTTATTCTTCTAGCATTTTAGTTGCTTATTCTGTTTCTTATAACATGTAGGTGTTTCAGATACAGAATAACTGTTTTATGCAACTATTACATAAGATATATGAAATAATTTTGTCCTAAAATCTCAGGACATTTGCCATTTTTACAATTTTTTTGCAGGACACAACTGCCCAAAGAGGGACTGTCCCTCACAAAGTGGGACAGGTGGTAACCCTAATTATATGTATTCAGCTTCTATTTTTTAACTTGTACTATACTAATCTTCTGTTCTATATTCTCTCTTTGTGATCTTATTTTTTGTATTGTGAAATTTTCCATAGCTGTGGCAAATTTTTTGTATTGATTAATTTGGCTTTCTCCTTTGCATAAGTATTGCATCATATGAGATCTCTCTTTACCATGTCCATATTTCTTTTTTTATACCTTTTACAAATCTCTAGATTTTATTCTTTATATTTTTGCTAACTTCCTCAGTTGCTTCTTTTTCTAAATGGCCAAAGGTTTTTTAATCTATATAATGTAATATATAATATATATAATGTTTTTCACAAATCTGTTGTTCATAGGTTTATAGGTGTGTACTAAGCTAATGGCCCTGGAGCCTTTACAAGCCTAGCCCATAGGATTACCCTGGCATCATGCCACTCGACCTTAGTTTCCAGTGCCTCTGTCAAGTGGAACCACTGAAGTGATCCCTGGGGTGAATTTTCTATTTCCCATCCACTCATCAAGATTTCTCTTGAAGAGGGCTAGTGAGGTACTCTGTTTGACATGTATGGGAAGTCTATTCCATAGCATGGGCAGTCTCTGGGTTATGAACCTGTCCCTCTAGCACATTCTGTTGATTGTGGTAATGAAGTTGATGTCTCTGGAGCATGTGGTGTGGAGGGATTTCTTTAGATGTAGCATTTCTAACAGAGCTGGGTCAGACATGGCTTTATAAGTCAAGCAGAGATCACCTCTATGTAGGTGATATGAGTCATATTATGAGATTGTATTAATGAACCCATATTTGCATTTGGAGCTTTTGGCAGTTTATTTTTTGTGCCAGTTTTTTTCTTTCCTCTAATTTCTCTCTTAGTCTTTTTGTATATCTTCTGTCTGGAAATTCTGAGCTTCTTGTGCAATAGTAACTATACATCATTTCTTTCTTATCCTCAGTAGTAACTCTGTCATCTTTATGGCTATTTCTTGGCCTATCAATGTTTGTGATTTTTGTGGACTACTACTTCCTTGTACAGCAGGGGGGCCATCCTCCTACTGGGCCTAGCCTAGCCCCATTATAGGAATGTTTCTGTGTCTTGAGAATTCAACATTGTCATTTTCTCCAGTCCTGGCACCAGTGCGCCTACCAGGATTCTGCACTTTTTTTTATCTTGGGTCTTGTGCACCCACCTGTCTCTCTTACTTTTTAACCACCAATAGTCTATATATCGGTGTCATCTTCATGAGATTTTGCGAAAAAACAGGGTCCACCTCATGAAGGTGCTCATCAAGACTTGAGGATGAATTTAGTTCCAGCAATACTACTTTCCTTTGCTTGCTGATTTATCATCTGTCCATTAACTATTTGGCGGTGTATCTTCAGATTTAAAAAGTCTCAGCATTTAAAGCTTATCTTTTTAGTTCTGAAAACAATTTATCGCACCAGGTTTTGTTGAAGACTAAAATGGCCTGTAAAATATATATGTATTTCCACAAGACTAGAGATATATATTTAATTATTGGCATCTGTTTACCTAAAAAGTCCAACTAGGCAAAAATTCATTTTCAGTGGAGACCCAGGGAATTACAAATTACAACAGCAGAGAAACACTACTCGCAATAAAATAAACAAATGGAAGAGAAAAATATTACCATCAGAGAAAAATATAGAAAATATACAAGATAAATATGTTTGAGATAAGTGTGGTGCAAAATGAGGATGAAAAGAAAGTGGTGGTAGTATTAGTGGCAGAAGATAAAGGTTTCCCTCTGCAGAGTTTTACAAGAAGGGAAATTGAGTGAAGCAGTGATAACAGTGTTATCGTGAAGCAGTAGACAGTTGTAGGCCAGTACAGCCCAACAGGGGAATCAAAAAAATTGGTTTGAGACAGATTAAATAAGGGAGTAGTTTGCATAAAGAATATGAGGACATGTGGGGGAAAATTGGTATTATCCTGATGTATTACAGAAACAGAGCCAAGATGTAATATGCAAACCACATTTAACCTGGTCAGCCTCCAATTAAAATTAATTTCATATGGCAAAAGACGGTCTCAGACAAACAGTATTGAAAATGGCAGTGTAGATGTTACAGTATGTATCTAATAAATCTTTAGATGTTACAATGTATATATAATAAATCTTTAGATTGTACAGCCTGTATATAATAAATCTTTAGATTTTACAGTGTATATATAATAAATCTTTAGATGTTACAGCATGTATATAATAAATCTTTAGATGTTACAGCATGTATATAAAAATCTTTAGATTTTACAGCCTGTATATAATAAATCTTTTGATTTTATAGTGTGTATATAATAAATATTTAGATGTTACTCACAAGTGAGGAGTGTGTGTTGAGCAGATGGAAAGAGTACTTTGAGGGGCTGATGAATGAAGAGAATGAGAGAAAGAGAAGGTTGGAATATGTGGGGATAGTGAATCAGGAAGTGAAACAGATTAGCAAGGAGGAAGTAAGGACAGCTATGAAGAGGATGAAAAATGGAAAGGCTGTTGGTCCAGATGACATGCCAGTGGAAGCATGGAGGTGCTTAGGAGAAATGGCAGTGGAGTTTGTAACCAGATTGTTTAATGAAATCTTGGAAAGTCAGAGGATGCCTGAGGAGTGGAGAAAAGGTGTTTTGGTACATATGTTTAAGAATAAGAGTGATGTGTAGAGCTGTATTAACTACAGAGGGATAAAACTGATCAGTCACAGCTTGAAGTTATGGGAAAGAGTAGTGGAAGCTAGGTTAAGAAGGGAGGTGATGATTAGTGATCAGCAGTATGGTTTCATGCCGGGAAAGAGCACTACATATGCAATGTTTGCTCTGAGAGTGTTGATGGAGAAATATAGAGAAGGTCATAAGGAGTTACATTGTGTCTTTGTGGACTTGGAGAAAGCATATGATAGGATGCCTAGAGAGGAGTGGTGGTATTGTATGAGGAAGTCAGGAGTGGCAGAGAAGTATGTAAGAGTGGTACAGGATATGTACAAGAGTAGTGTGACACCGGTGAGATCTGCAGTGGGAGTGACAGATGCGTTTAAGGTGAAGGTGGGATTAAATCAAGGATGAGCTCTGAGCCCTTTCTTATTTGCAGTGGTGATGGACAGGTTGACAGACGAGATCAGACAGGAGGCCCCATGGACTATGATGTTTGCAGATGACATTGTGATCTGTAGTGAGAGTAGGGACCAGGTTGAGGAGACCCTGGAGAGGTGGAGATATGCTCTAGAGAGGAGAGGAATGAAGGTCAGCAGGACTAAGAATATGCGTGTGTGAATGAGAGGGAGTATAGAGGAATGGTGAGGATGCAGGGTAGTAGAGTTGGTGAAGGTGGATGAGTTTAAGTACTTGCGATCAACAGTTCAAAGTATGGAAGAGAGGTGAAGAAGAGAGTACAGGCAGGGTGGAATGGGTGGAGAAGAGTGTCAGGAGTGATTTGTGACAGACGGGTACCAGTAAGAGTGAAAGGGAAGGTCTGCAAGAGGGTAGTGAGACTAGCTATGTTGTATGGGTTGGAGATGGTGACATTGACAAAAGGCAGGAGTCAGAGCTGGAAGTGGCAGAGTTAAAGATGTTAAGATTTGCACTGGGTGGGACAAGGATGGACAGGATTATGAATCAGTATATTACAGGGTCAGCTCAGGTTGGACGGTTCGGAGACAAAGTCAGAGAGGCGAGATTGTGTTGGTTTGGACATGTGATGAGGAGGGATTCTGAGTATATTGGGAAAAAGATGCTAAGGATGAAGCTACCAGGTAACAGGAAAAGAGGAAGGCCTAAGATAAGGTTTATGGATGTGGTGAGAGAGGACATGCAGGTGGTTGGTGTAACAGAGCAAGATGCAGAGGACAGGAAGAAATGGAAACAGATGATCCACTGTGGCGACCCCTAACAGGAACAGCCGAAAGAGAAGAAGAAGAAGTGTGTATATAATAAATATTTTACAGCCTGTATATAATACAGCTTTAGATGTTACAGTGTGTATATAATAACTCTAAGTAACATACTGGTTTAATATGTACTTGACTAGCTATCCTGTGGTGTGAACATTGGCTTCAGATAATTGTCACTTTCTAAGAGACACCCCAACCCCTTGTGCAAAAAATGGGAAAAGGGGGTTGTAGATGGATGAACCTAGGAACACATGAGTTAGTAAATGAGTATTTCTGACTTTTGTTATAAAATGGGTAATATTATGTCATCAGAGAAAACTGAGTACTTCATTTTGAACCTTAAAGGGTGTTTATTAATAATACAGCATTAAATCTCTGAGTTCTCTAAAAAATCACACTTTTTCCACAAAAGAATATTTACTGTATATAGTAATCTGTCAAACCACAGCACCTTAGCCCTAAAACTCTGTGACATTTATTTCAGGACATGCAAAATAAACATTTGAAAAAATAATATTTCTTAAAGTCAGCTTCTCTGATATAAAAGTCTTGCTGTTAGTGGAATGCACAAGGAGTATTTTGCCTAGAAATTATGATTTATTTTATGTAACTGCAACTGACTAAAACAATGAATAGTATAATTGTCATTAGAGAATGGGCAACCTGTACACTGTCACTCTGACTGGAGAAAGAATGATGAATGAGTCTGCCACTTCACAGCAGCATATTAAGCTGCTGTGGACCTTAGACTGTAAGGAAGGAAATGGCTGCCATTTTATTCTCACTAAGCAGTGCTTTTGCTGTTAGAGAGTGTAAAACTGAAACAAATAAAAAATTAAAAAAAAATATAGAAAAGTATGTGTGTGTTTGTTTCTACCTGCATGTGTGAAAGTATGGGTGCTTGCATGTATGAAAGTGTAAAAATGTGTTTGTGTGAGAGAGTGAGAGTGAGTGAGTGACAGTGCAAGATAGATTGCCTGTGTTGTCAGGCCTCAGAACACCCCTAGGTGGGTATTATTTATACAATAACATACACCCTGTCCCGATCTTCTAACCTCATATATCTATAATATACCAATTATCCCCGATCTTCTGACCTCATATACCTATAATGTACCAATTATCCCCAATCTTCTGACCTCATATACCTGTAATGTACCAATTATCCCCAATCTTCTGACCTCATATATCTGTAATGTACCAATTATCCCCAATCTTCTGACCTCATATATCTGTAATGTAGCAATTATCCCCAATCTTCTGACATCATATATCTGTAATGTACCAATTATTCCCAATCTTCTGACCTCATATATCTGTAATGTACCAATTATCCCCAATCTTCTGACCTCATATATCTGTAATGTACCAATTATCCCCAATCTTCTTACCTCATATATCTGTAATGTAGCAATTATCCCCGATCTTGTGACCTCATATACCTGTAATGTTCCAATTATCCCCAATCTTTTGACCTCATATACCTGTAATGTACCAATTATCCCCAATCTTCTGACCTCATATACCTGTAATGTACCAATTATCCCCAATCTTGTGACATCATATACCTGTAATGTTCCAATTATCCCCAATCTTCTGACCTCATATATCTGTAATGTACCAATTATCCCCAATCTTCTGACCTCATATATCTGTAATGTACCAATTATCCCCAATCTTCTGACCTCATATACCTGTAATGTACCAATTATCCCCGATCTTGTGACCTCATATACCTGTAATGTTCCAATTATCCCCGATCTTCTGACCTCATATATCTGTAATGTACCAATTATCCCCAATCTTCTGACCTCATATATCTGTAATGTACCAATTATCCCCAATCTTCTGACCTCATATATCTGTAATGTAGCCATTATCCCCAATCTTCTGACATCATATATCTGTAATGTACCAATTATTCCCAATCTTCTGACCTCATATATCTGTAATGTACCAATTATCCCCAATCTTCTGACCTCATATATCTGTAATGTACCAATTATCCCCAATCTTCTTACCTCATATATCTGTAATATACTAATTTCCTGAACTTCTGACCGCTGAACAAGACATCAAAGGATGAAAAAGTAGAGGAGCACCTTGCTTTTGGGATCTTTAAATTTATCAAGATGCAGAACTGAAAGACATATGAAAATATTAGTAGAGCCAGCTATCTTCAACATAAAATTCACTTTGATTAGTGGCACATCACTTTGCTTAAAACGTGTTTTCATTTTACAGACTATTCATAAACAAAGCAGCTTTTTCTTAAGCTAATTCTTGTTGCCACATTCTAAAGTACAATGACTGGTCTCCCCACATAAATTCATCCAACATTGTGGTAAAGGACATGCCAAGTGATGACTGCATAAACTGAAGAGATCCTATTCACCCCACCCCCACCATCTTGGAAGATGGAATGGCCCTAAATGATGAGGAACCTGATATTATTTACATATTATTACCTAAACCCTTGCACCTGTTTGGCATCAAAGTTTGGCATCTTTCTGGAAATAAGAAGACTCAGTGAACATGCATGACTTCTCTTTAGTGTTTATCTGCCAACTGCTTGTCAGGAGCCTTCAGTAATTCCAGCACCAGGGTGACCCTTAAAAAAATTAATATACCTCAGCAGCATTAATTAAACTGTTCAGGTCTTTTTATTTTGTAAAAGGACTTTATATTTCATTGTGATACCCTGCTGTAGACCCATACATCCATAGATGAAAATATGAAAGCAATCATTAGATAAAAGCAAATCATTTTTTTTACTGGGCACAAATACTACAAAAACTATAGATGTAATTAATCTGTGAGTAGTAGGTTAGTAAATTATACAGACTTAAATTTAAAAAATTTAAAGCTGCATTATTTAATTTGGAATGATGCAATTAAATATCCATAACTGTTTTTTGCATGCAAGGACAGAGTTCATAAATGGTGACCTAGAGGCTACAGTAACAAGTGGTACACCATTGGAATATGTATATTGAGATGTTAGACGTATTCCGCGGTGGTGCAGTGGTAGCATTGTTGCCTCACAGCAAGAGGTTCTCTTGTTCGATTCTCAGCTGGAGTGCCTTCTGTGTGGAGTCTGTATGTCCTCCCCAAGGTTGGGTGGGCGTTCAAAAGACATGTGTAAATGGGCGTGCCTTCGTTGAAGGTTGAACGTCGAGCTGGCACCTCGGTGTTCATCAAAATCTACTGCCAATCATTAGCGGACTGGAGTTCTGCTTTGGCAACCCCTAACTGGGAAAAGCCGAAAGACAACAACAACATATTGAGATGTTAGACATTCATCCATACTGCCACAAGAAGTTAATGCTTAAATAAATAAACCAATTACAATGAAGACAGAAATAAATATCACAAAACACTACTAAAATGCAGAGACTTACTGCATCAAACTGAGTAAAATGAAATGTAAAGTAACATTCAAGATTGTATATATATATATATATATATATATATATCAGTAATAATTTCTTTCATCATACTTGCAGTAAACAAGTTACACAAATGGACTTATGGCTGTTATGTCTCAATGGGCTTGCCACTGTAAAGTGATAATGGAGGCTTTCTTCCAGAATCTACTGAAAGCCCCCTCTAGACAAGTCACGCCATTCATGAGGAAATTTTTTTTTTAACTTCCATGTAAACAGAGTGGCAGTAGTGTGAGTTGTGCATTTTTGCTTGAATTATACTAAAAATTTGTGTTCTCAGAACAGTTCAACAGTGGTTGTAAGTGCTCAGTAAAACAAGCTAGCTGAGCTGCATGTAGGCTTCAGAATTTTAGTCCAAGTACTGAAAAAAACCCTCTCGCATATTCTTCCTGAGATCAAAACTATCATTATAATCTGGGAGCTGTTACCATCTGGTCTTGCTTCTAATTCAAAGAACTATTAAAAGACATTTAAACTGGTTTGCTATGTGCCAGTGTATACAGTGGGAATATGTGTGTGTTATCTTGGATGTTGGTAAAATGTGTTGTATTTGTTTAAAGCTATTTCCTTTTAATGCATCATGGAATAAAAGCCCAACTTTCTGGGCTAATGATATTTTTCTTTTTCTACTGAGACAATAATGTTTTTGTACATGTCATTTTCCCACATTTTTATTGGTAGCTACACCCTTTACTTGTTACACTGCAGAATTTCCACAGGGAAATGGTCTTTCACTTTTAACATATCATGTATTCTATTCTTTATTGGAATGGTGTTAATATATTTTCCATGTGTCCTATGTACCGCACCAGCTAACTGCTGTGCCCCTGTTGTTCCCCAGCAAGAAAAGGAACATGGAGCTACCACTGGTTACGCAATCTTGTGTTTAGTGGTTTGTAGGCACAGCCCCTACGTTGGCAGTTCAGAGCTCTCCACACTAGCAAATGTATATGGTCCATTTAGTATGAAGCCAAGGTTTGCCATTAAATTTACTGTTTCAAATTCAGAAGCTATGAGAATGATGACATCTGCACTCCATAATTCTAGAAGTAAAAATAAAGCTGTCACTTGGGGTATATCTAAATGCATGCTGAATAAGATGGTATGTACTGCCACAGAGACATTGAAAAGTGTGTATGAAGAGAGTCCGGGGTAGTCAACAAACAAATGCAGGGGGAAAAAGTGCTCAAGCAGTAAATTATGGTGCCAGTAAAAAAAAAGGAAATGCAGTTATTACAACAAAAAGGAATTTTCAGACGTGTCCAGAGTTAATTAAAAAGACAGGAAATGTTTTTGCTACAACAGAGGCATGCACAGAGGTTATAGTTCTTTACACAATGAAACCACATGGAATAGTCCTTAGATTAATAAGAAGGCAAACACTGCTGCTTGTTAGTGTGCTTAGCAGATGGGGTCTCCTACTAGAAGTCAAATTCACTCTTATTGAACCTGCGGGTAACGGCACTAAAAATGGAAGTTTTCATAAAGGCAAATCCTGTCCTCCAGAATCCTTCATATTTCCTTATTGATATGTACTAACTCAAATTTTGTACAGCTGTGGAGAAAGGAGAAACACTTGGTAAGGATAAAATAATCATTGCCTTACCATGATTTTACAGAATGCCAGATTTATATAAAACTTTCTTGAACCTGCCATTTCAATACATTGAAATGACATCAGGGAGACCATATTCAAGACCAGACAGTATCATTTGACAAATAGTAACAATCTTTCTGAAGGATAACTCATAACAAACTGAGGTCATGTCTTTACTTGGGGACAACAAAAAGGTAAAGAGCCATAAAATGTGTCTAATGAACAGTAAGCTGTAACTTTAAATAAGTGCTGTGAAAGATGACCCCATAGGCTGAAAGGATTGATGGTACAGTTGAGTTTCCACAACAACTAAAATGGTAGGTTGGTTGAACAGCTTGGGGGGACTGCTCTAGTGTATGATGTCATGGGTGGTAGAAAACAAGTTGGCCTTATTTTGATATAGGCTACATTTGTGTTAATCTTTGCAACACAGCATATTTAATCAGTTTTGCAACAAACAGGACACGTAAACTAGGCCTAGTTGTGACGAGATATAGAAGAAACTGAGAAGTAAAGCAGAAAAATATATCAGTTTGTAAGGACTTCACCTGAACAGGGTTTTGTACCATGCACTTAGGTAAGAGCAGAACTGATACAATAAGACATTCAAATGTGGAATAAAGGTATTGCACCGAGCCTAAGACATTCAAATGTGGAATAAAGGTATTGCACTGAGCCTAAGGAAACTGTAAGGTCCAAGCCTTGGGTTGAAGCTACTAAACAAGAGAAAGATGATAATTTCAGGAAAAGCCAAAACAGCAAGTAAGGCAAGATTCCATCTATGTCATATCGAAGCAGAAACCAGAGGACAATTTTCAATGGTAAATAGAAACCTATGAAGAGATTAGAATGGAAGTATCTGCTATAGAGAAAAACATTTTCGGCTGAGATTCCATGTGCTACTGTCTGGAACAATAACAAAGAGACTGACCTAGCGCAGTGGTCAAAATGTGTGGACCTTACTAGTGACTAGAAATGAGATGAAGGCACACAATGTGATTAATTACTGAGTAAGTCACTGCTACTTTGTAATATATTTAAGGTAGAAAAAACAGGAGAATGACATTACCATGGAATACAGCACACGTATATAAAATAACCCAGAGTTAACAGGAAACAATACAATGTAATGTTGTAGCTAACCATGGATCACAGATAATGGAACATAAATCTGATGAATGTCATCATTTAAAGATAATCAGTGAAACAAGTGAAACCAAACAGGAAAGGGTTGTTTTCAAACAACTACAAAGGATTGTTTTGCAGAAAAAAACACAATTGTCAAGTTTGTCCTTCATGAAATGAGACATACGAGTTATGTTTTTAGTGTTATCCATTTAATAAGTTCCTTCCCACAAAACAGACAACGTAAGTCCTGAGAGATTTGTAAATTCTCCATGTGGCCAGCAACTTGACCTTGTGTTTCATGATATGCCAGCAGTACTAAGTGTTCAGGAAAATGGGTGTTAGGTAATGTCTACAAAAAAAAGTTTAGGTGTTTCCAGTAATAGTTACCTTAGTATCTCCTGTGATAAAGCTGCTGGAACCATCATCCATCACTGCAGAGATGCATGCTGGGGAGTTTATTGGTAAGGTAGTTAGGAGGTGTGCATACCCGAGTAGTTGCAGGGGCTGCCTATGTGAGTGTGTGTTTGCCTGGGAGATAGGAGTAGGGGAGCTAGGGGGTAAGTTTGATGTGTGTGTGTGTGTGTGTGTGTGTGTGTGTGTGTGTGTGTGTGTGTGTGTGTGTGTGTGTGTGTGTGTTACTGAGTGTATAGGTTGGGGTGAATGTCATACTTCCACACATACACACAAGCAGAGTCTGCAGCACTGGGTGAGGGGAACCATTGGACACCAGGGAAAACTCTCTAAAGAAGTACATGAGATTCACATAAACAGAACATGGATGGGGATAACTGTTTAAATGCATGCCTGAGCAGCATGTAAATAGAAAAGGGATTGGGGGTGGAGTGAACACTGGGCACCAGGGATACTCATTATGACAGATTTTAAAGGCATGTATTTAACATTAAAGGTGTGGGGAACTATTAGACCCTAGAGATAGATAGTATGCCTTAAAAGGCATTAAACTGAATTCAAACCTTGTAGCCCATCACCCTCCACAGGGGATATTAGTCCTCTGTGCCACCACTAGACAACAGAGACAGACTTTAAATAATAAATAAATGGGTGGGCAGTAAACCCCTGCATTAGTCTGCTGCATACCTCTAAACCTTGTAGGATAACAGCGTTTGCCCTAGCATGCATTTACCAAAGCTTATGAAGTGTGAAGCTTGAATGTCCGACAGGTTGACTGTAATCATCTATGAATTATTAGGGCAAGGGAAAATGAGACATCATGAATGTGCTGACAACAAGGACAGGTATGAGGTATATAGTGTGTGCTTTACTGTATGCTTGTGGGTGGTAGACCCACAGAGGAAGTGAGGGTGTCTGTGCTAACACAATGTAGTCACCCTGTTAATTATCTGCACTTTTCAGTAGTTAAGTGATTCATAGACATGCAAATTAGCAGATAATGAGGTATTTCCTCATTATGGTGATTGTGTCTGTGAATTGTAGAATACTGCATCACTGTAATAGGGTCTTTTTACAGTGGCCGTTATGACACACAGTGGGGTTGTTCACAATTCTTTTAGAATGTGTTTCCTAAACAAACTGGTTGCAGAGGCTGTAACCCATGAAAGCACAGTAGTAAAAACTAGCAAGTACCCTAGACAGAGTTTGGTCAACAGGAAAAAAAGACATTGGTTTCATTTCAACTGCTCTTTATTAGACATTAACACTTGAAAATGCATTTCACAGTTGATTGTTTTCTTTTTTGCTTGCTACACGTTACAGCAGTGTCTGCATGCCTGAAGTGTCACATTACAGCAGTGTCTGCATGCCTGAAGTGTCACATTACAGCAGGGTCTGCATGCCTGAAGTGTCACATTACAGCAGGGTCTGCATGCCTGAAGTGTCACGTTACAGCAGTGTCTGCATGCCTGAAGTGTCACATTACAGCAGGGTCTGCATGCCTGAAGTGTCACATTACAGCAGTGTCTGCATGCCTGAAGTGTCACATTACAGCAGTGTCTGCATGCCTGAAGTGTCACATTACAGCAGGGTCTGCATGCCTGAAGTGTCACGTTACAGCAGTGTCTGCATGCCTGAAGTGTTTACTATTTTTTCACTTCAAGATTACAGTGTCTCAGAAGGTGTGAAGCTCTTTTCATTTTTTTAAGTTCTTGTTGAGTGGTCATTTTTTCTCCAACTTGGAGCAACCTCTGAGTGAGAATATATAAGTATGGAGGACATAGGGGCACCTTCAAAAATGCTTGTTTTGTGTTTCTTATGTTCATTTCCCTGAAGCCTGCTATCATCTGAGTATGTGTTCTGAGCAAGTATGCCCTTGATTTAGTGGGTTTTATTATGTTACATAAGAGAAAAAAGCATAGAAGTATCACAACAAAAATGTATATTTCCGAGAAAGATTTTGCTGGCCAAAAAAGGCAGAACAAGAAGGGACAGAAGTCTCAACAAATATAAGAATGACTGTACACCTGATATAAAGTTGAAATGATGAAGGAGTGAGAAAAAAGGGCTAAGTCCAAAAGAGTATCACTGGAGCAGTTACAGCTCTGGAACCTGCAAAGTGATAACTTTCCAGCAAGACTGATGGTATGCAGCAAACA
Source organism: Protopterus annectens (assembly GCF_019279795.1). Classification (NCBI taxonomy): domain Eukaryota; kingdom Metazoa; phylum Chordata; order Ceratodontiformes; family Protopteridae; genus Protopterus; species Protopterus annectens. The sequence goes on along the minus strand of NC_056750.1, from coordinate 325,712,969 downwards.
GTCCATTAAATGTTGTATTAGTTCAGCTAGTAGCGAAAAACTGTACAAGCTTCAAGTCCAGGAAATCCTGTAATAATGTCAAGAACAAAGTTAATAATGCCCAGTTCTACTCTCAAGGTTAAAGGCTGACAGTTTATTAAAATAAAACATCCAACAGTAATAAGCGCTTTTGTCCCCATAGACAGAGACTTCATCGGATACACATACAAACTACATTCTCACTATAAATACGCTTACAAAATTCCAGCCTTCCTAAATTAACTAATTAAATAATTAATTACTGAAATAAAGTGGTTCCTCTTAAAAACCCAAATCCTTTTTTTAAAAACACACTTGGAAATAATACATATCCATATTTTACTGTAAATATTGCACACTTAAATACTTTTAAAAAATGAAACACTTGTTTTCTGTCTTCCCAATGTTCCTATAAAAAATCATTAGAAAATACAATAAGGTGGATATATAAACCTGTTTCTATGGAAGCTGCCCTCTCATTTAAAATTGGTTTAAGAGACACTTGTTCATTTAAGCCAGGGAGTAATGTGGCATTCAGCATAAGCTGCCATATGAGGTCTCTCTTCATTATTAACCTTTTCCAGTCACCACCTCTGAAATTCTTTTTTATATTTTCTAAAATACCAAATGTAAATCAAGTAAAATTACTACAAATAATAGAATGTTTTTTTTTTTTTGTAGGGATATCATAAACATGTTCATATATTCTGATTTTCAATGCACTCTCAGTCTTTCCTATATAGAAAGCTGGACAACCATCACATTTTGATAAATAAATTATTTTACAAGTACCACAATTCCCATTTTGAAAAATGACCCTACTCTCTAACACATTTTCCAGAGTCAAATTACGTTCCCTCGTTATAAAAGAACATTGTTTTCACTTGCCACATCCGCCAGTCCCCTTACTCATAGATGTAGGGTTACATCCACTACTCTCAAAAAGTTGTTTAAAATTTTCCCCATTTTGATTATGAAAACAGGCTTTTGCCCTAACAAATCATATAGTTCTTTGTTCACCTTAAAAATGTTCCAGTTCCTTTTATGATTCTTCTGATGTCACTAGAGTGCTGATTGTACTCAAGCACTAATGCTTTCTCATAACTAACATCTTGAGTCACTTCCCCTAATTTTTCCATACCTATTCATAACAGGGGTTTAAACTTAACATACCACTCCTGATATATTTCATTAATAACACCATCTGCCATTTTTTCGGGATAACCCCTAATTAGGAACATCAGAAAGCATTAGTGCTTGAGTACAATCAGCACTCTAGTGACATCAGAGGAATCGTAAAAGGAATTGGAACATTTTTAAGGTGAACAAAGAACTACATGATTTGTTAGGGCAAGAGCCTGTTTTCATATACAAAAGGAGAAAAAATGTTAAACAACTTTTTGAGAGTAGTGGATGTAACCCTATGAGTAAAGGGACTGTGGATGTGGCGGGTGAAACCAATGTTTGACTCCGGAAAATGTGTTAGGGAGTAGGATCATTTTTCAAAATGGGAATTGTGGTACTTGTAGAATAATTTATTTACCAAAATGTGAGGGTTGTCAAGCTTTCTATATAGGAAAGACGGAGAGAGCATTGAAAATCAGAATATATGAACATGTTTATGATATCCCTACAAAAAAAGGAGACAAGTGCCTTGTACAAACATTGTATTATTTGTAGTAATTTTACTTGATTTACATTTGGCATTTTAGACAATTTAAAAAAGAATCCCAGAGGTGGTGACTGGAAAACGTTATTAATGAAAAGAAAAGTTATATGGCAACTTAGGCTGAATGCCATGTTACCCCCTGCCTTAAATAAACAAGTGTCCCTTAAACCAAATTTAAATGAGAGGGCAGCTTCCATATAAACAAGTTTATTTATCCACAGTATTGTATATTCTAATGATTTTTATAAGAACATTAGGAAGAGAGAAAACTTCAACTGTTTCATTTTTAAAAGTGTTTGTGTGCGATATTTACAGTAAAATATGGATATGTATTATTTCCAAGTGTGTTTTAAAAAAAAAAAGGTTTGGGGTCTTTAAGAAGAAACACTTTAAGTAATTAATTATTTAATTGGTTAATTTAGGAGGGATGGGATTTTGTAAGGGTATTTATAGTGTGTTTGTAGTTGGTATGTGTATCTGATGAAATCTCTATGAGACAAAAGTGCTTATTACTTTTGGATGTTTTATTTTAATAAACAGTCAGCCTTTAACCTTCTTGAGAGTTGAATCGGGCATTACTAATTTTGTTCTTGGTATATTTTGCGCCGCACATTTATTACTTTTTTTCCTCTAATAATGTCATTGGAGATACATGGCATGACTAAATGTGTTTTTAAAGATTTTACTGATGTATGCAAACTATCATTAAAGCTGGTACCATAACAAAATGAAAGTGGTAATTTTACAATCCCCAAGGGACAAACTCATTAAAAATGTTTTTGCTGATTCTGAAGTAACTTGAGAGGAGAGTGGTCACAGCTGACAGAAATGAAGACTACTAGTTGTGAAACTCAAAACACTGGGCTAGCCTGTCTTGCATTTAAAGTACCAAGCAGGGTACACAGAGGTGAAACAATGTATAGGCACATGGTGCACGCAGTCTGGGGGAGTTCAAGGCTTTGAAGAGTGACAAAGCATGGTGCTGTGATGTTTCATGACCTCTGAGACACAGTCACGGATGACCTATGACAGTTCCAGAGGAAATTGACCCTGTGATTCCAGAGTGGTGGGGCTGGCTTCCAAGGAAGATTACCAGGCTAGAAGACTCAGCTGGTTAGAAGATTTGATGTCAGCTGTCTAGCTTCTGTGGTTTACTCAGTGTCCATTTTTAATATATTTCAATAAATGAGTGGCAATTATGTTGGTTGGTTTCCATTTTTATTTTCTTTTTGGTTTTGTACATTTTATTTTAAGTTACTAGTCTTTTTTTTTTGTGGTTTCCTTCTGACCATTTAGTTCACTCGGTGGTACATTAATATGGAAATGCCTGGTGACTTAACTTTGTTAATACAGCAGATTTCAAAGTATACGACCACTCAGGTGCATAAGAATCATGATTCTCATCCAGGTTTTGTGAATATTTGTGCCACCAAAGCGACTAATAATGTGAATATGGAATTATGCTCTCAGATTAAGATACTTCAGAGCTATGCTGAGGTAGTTGCAAATGGTAACATTGCAACTGACTTTGTTGGGTTGAACCACAAACAATTACAACTACTACCAGCATGGGAAGTGGATCTTGAGGTTTGGCTTTGCACCCAGGTTTTTCCTTTGGTGTCGGTCATGGGGATCATTCCTTGAAGGTGCAATTAGAATTATTTGAGAAGAAATTTGGTGTCGGTCATGGGGATCTTACCTTGAAGGTGCAATTAGAATTATTTGAGAAGAGATGATTGAAAATGTGGAACCTACAACATGAAAACTCTTCTCTGCAGGAATGCATTCATTCTAACCATGTTCCGAAAGGCCTTCACATTAGAAATGCCCCAAGGGCATGGAATACAATTCACCATTCTACCACGAGCTGGTAAAACTTTTTAATGATACTGGTTTAACCCTTTTAAAATTGCTAATTCAAGAGAATGATTGTAAAATTAATATGTTGGACAATTAGGTAAAAGGTCTTAATGAGGCATTAAAAATTGACTTGCTGTTCTCTACAATTAAAGAGCAGTATAGACTTGTTTTCAATAAAGTAAATAAAATTATAGATAGTAAATGGCATGCAAAGTTCATAAATTGGAAAGGGATAGTGTGGAGTATGAGCAAGGGAGGGCTACCCTGGTCAATGACTCCCTGCAAGGGTTAATTCTACCAGGAATAATACTAAAGTTGTAAATAAGGAGCCTGTGGATGATGAGTACCATGGGGTTTTTTTAGACAGTCAGAGAGGTTGGTCACTCAAGAAAAGGGGGTGTACTGTGGAGTCATTACTGATCCAAAACCCCAAAGCAGGAGCAGTTATTTGAACTTTCAGGGCAGGGGCAGGAACAGAAGGAGATTAAATGAATTTTTGGTTGTGGTGCTCACTTTGATACTAAGGGTGTGAACTCTTTCAAAGTTTATAAATTGTCTAATGTTGAAATTTCTGATGCTTCAGGTCTGTTTTTAAAAAAGGTTTTAATTTTATTTTGAGCTTTAAATTGGATATCATAGGTGCTTTAATTCAGCTAAAACTGTTTGCTAGAAGGTTAAATCTTAAAGTTTTTTATTCTGATAATGTACCCACTTCTGGTGATGAAACTGTTTGTCTTAAGAGGAAAAGTACTTTTACGCCACCCCCAACCCTTTGGATTCTGTTTTTGAAAAGGCATGTGAGGATCAATTCAGGAGTGCTTTTAAACAGAGATGTTTGTCTCCTGATAACTTGAGAAGAGAGAATTAAAACACCTTAATACATGATAGGCAGTTATAGATTATGAAACCCAATAAAGGTGGTGGTGTTATCATGAATAGCTTTGATTACTCCACGAAAAGTTTCAACTTTTATCCAATGAGGCAACCTACAGGAGAATTTCCCTTAATGAAATTAATATTGCATACACTAAGTTGGATTTCTTACTTTTTGATATGGTCATGCAGGGAGAGGTTGATCATGAATAATGGGAGTACCTAAATGTTTTGAAACCTAGGACTGCTTCCATTTTTGGTATTCCTAAGATTCAGAAGTATATGTATGATTCCCCCCACCCCTGAGACCTATAGCCTCAGCCAAAGGCTCTAAGACTGAACCTTTGGATAAGTTCACTGTTTTTAAGTGCAAATGTGTCTTAGAATCAAAGCCTTACATTTTAAAAGATTCTTGGCACCTCTTATTAAGTTACAGTTTGACGAAAACATTATGGTCATAACAGTGGACATTGTGGACCTATTCTCACTCATTCCCCACGACATCGGAACTTAATGTTTTTTCAGGTTTTTATCAGAACATACATCCCTGGCTACTCAAGACAAGCAAGTGATTATCACCCTCTTTGAGTTAACTCTGAGTAATAATTGTATCCATTTTGAGGGTGGATATTTCCACCAGGTGTGGCTATGGGCACTGCTTGCAACCCTCTTTATGTAAAAATTGTTTTAGCAGTTTGAAGAAAAGGTAGTCTTTACTCCTGATTTTTTATCACTAGTGCACAGTTGTCATAGCTTTTTAGATGATGTCCTAATTTTGTGGAAAGGCACTACTGAACAGTGGGGCACCTTTTACACTCATTGGCAGAATTCCGCCATTTTTTAAAGTTTACTTACTCAGTTGGAGCTAGTAGAATAAAATAGGGTATCCTTTTCCAGAATAATTTATTATATGGGTATTACGCTTCAACTATTTTTAGAAAGGATACCTTTTCTAATTCATATCTTCATTTTAATAGTTGTCACCCATTTCATCAAAGAAGGTCACTTGTTGAAGGACAAATGGTGAGACTTTCAAGGTTGATATCTGATGTAAACATATTTGATACGGAGATTCACCATTTGATATGTATGTTAATTTAGAGAGGGTACCCTATCCATTTGTTAATGAATATTAAAGTGTAGGTTATGGGCCTTCGCAATGACCTGTTCACACCTATTTTAAAGATCAAATCCCAAACTGAACAATACACTGGTGGAAATATTTTTGAAGGGATGAATTATCACATTTTTGATGCTTCAACACCAGTGTTCATGATTTCTTTTAGCAAGGATGTGTTTAAATATGTTAATTCAGTAAGGCACAACTTGAAAACTATATTTCCTAATGAAATTAAGACACTTCTACTCATAGGTGCAACTCCAGTAATTGTTTTCAGTAAGGAAGGAAATATTAAAAGTATTTTAGAAATTGACACTGGGGGGAATGAAGATGGCCGCCATTCTATAAGCACAGCAGTTCTACAGCTCTCCAGATACCAGAAATAAAAATCAACCCTGTGGATATATTGTAAGATTTAATACACTAATTGGCAGCAATAACTAAAGTACTAGAAGTAAACTTCGCTTCTGAGGAAAAAGAATCGGAAAAAAATATACAGTAACAGCAGGATTGGAACTGATTGTCGGCTTGACTCTGAACAGAGCATAAAACAAAGGATTTAGCTAGTTCTCATCTGAAATCCCAGCCTTGGTATAATTCTGTTTTACGGTGTCTTATAATGTCAAGAGAAGACAAAACTATGGAAATCACAACTACCAAAACTAAATTATCAGCATTGCAGTCTCCGGAAAAAGAAACTTTAATTAAAAGACAGAAAACTTTTAAACAGCAGGAACCTGCAAAAGCAGGAATAACAAACAAACCAGATCAACTGGCCAGCATAGAGGAAACTAAATCGGCGCTGTTACCTATTCAAGAAGCCTTAAAAGATTTATCAACTCAAATGCTTACATTTGGTGCCACATGCAGTCAAATTCTGGAAAGGATGGACAAGTCAGAAACCAGAATTTCCGAAAATGAGGATAAAATAATAATGCTCACTAAAAAAACAGACTCTCATGGTGCAGACATTCAAGCTATGCAAAACAAAATTCTAGACTTGGAAGCAAGGTCCAGACGGAACAATATAATTATTAGAGGAATTCCGGAAACAATTCAATACAATGATCTAAATACTACCATCTTTCAAATACTTGAAATACTGTTTAAGAACTCAGACAGTATAAAACAAATTGTTAAAGAAAGAGCTCATAGAGCACTCAGAGAATCACAAACTTCAAATGCACCTAGACCAATCTATGCCAAAATATTGAATTACCAAGATGTTAGCAAAATACTTTTAACTATGAAATAGAATGGTGGATTTATTATGTGGCAAAATAACAGAATATCCATGGCACAGGATTTACCAATACAAATAAGACAAGCCAGGCAAATGCTAGCTCCATACTGTAAGTTTTTGATTGAAAAAAGCATCAAATTCCAAATGAAATTTCCCAATACTTTAATCTTTACAGTCGATGGCACTAAATACTCCATAAATACAAAAAAAGAAGCAAGACCTACTTTTCTGAAACTTTTCAAGTCCCTGCCACCTTCGGAAGCTTGAGCAGATCATCCAGGCTTTTTTCAGCAACAGGCAGACTGAGACTGCACATTTACGATGATCCGAGGCTTTAGAATCCTTTGTTTGGTCTTTTTCTGCACCAGGCCCTTGGAAAATGCTTGTTTACCCTTTTTTTTTCCGAAGTTCCAGCTCGTCCACGAGGTTTTTCCGAGGTTTTATGGCTCCAGCGATCTCAAGCAAGTCACGAAGTAGCAGGAAGTCCTTCAGGGGATGAAGGGGGACCGATTTCAAGGTAGCACATCCAGAGGTCCGTTCGCGAATTGGTTCCCCCGTCGCGAATCCGAAAAGAAGAAACCAGGCTTACCAAACAGCAAGGACACTAGGGAATTAGAAGAAACTAGCTGGACTTCAAAATGAAGCTTCCTGGACTTACTTTAATGGTAAATGGCTACAGTTTTGTAAAGGGAAATATACAGCTATTCAGGTAGGAAAAATACTGATGTGAAATATTCTGGATAAAATAGAAGAGTATTATACTGTATAATAGCATAATAGGGTATTGATGTTTTTCTCATTCTCAATTAAAACAATGTATGACTATGCTCTGTTTAATACAGTAACATGGTATTAATAACATAATAAAAGTTAGACAATAAGGGGTTTTAAAGTGGGGATATATAATAGAATGTGGTCCTGAAAAGCTTAAGGTGTGTCATTTATCTTTTTTCCTTTTCTTTCTTCTTTTTTTTTTTCTCTTCCTTTTCTTATTGAAAACTGAAGATTATCTTTCTATGTATTTTTGCATGGACATATTTCTTAAGCCAAATGTTGAGTGTATTTACAGTTTATAATGTTAGCTATATTATTTTTTAAGCAGTAGCAGAGTGTTATTTTCATTTGCCTTTAGATAAAGACAAGTAAATAAATCAGTTAGTCCAGTTAATTAAAAACAGGCTTAAGAGTGTTGTGCAATGTGAAATAGGTGTTTGCTTTCTATGTTAATTACTATTTTATATGACACATATGTTAAAAGGTATCAATGTCACTGCTGAATAACAATTTTGTCAGGTATCTGTTAGGCTGGATTCTAATAGAACAATTAGTATATTTGTTTGATTATAGGAAAATATGTCTAGAGCTGTAGTTAGTTAGCAGTGTTTATTAGGGAATGGTTGGATTAAGCTTTGTAGAATTAGATATAGTGGTTGTAGGTTTTTTGCATGAGGTTTTTGTGTTAATTGGTAGAGTTAGAAGAAGTTTAGATATCCAGAAAAGTTCAAAGAATGTGAAAAACCTATGTACATCCTGGTCCAGAGGAATAGTGGATAGGCACTGGGTAGGGATAGGATGTCAGATTTGCTTCCAAACAGTTTATATTGTTTTAATATACCTCAATCTAAGGTTGTCATTTAATATCAGAACTATAAGTATACCTTTGAGAACCTCAATATGTGGATAATAGAATCTTGGAATGTCAAAGGACTCCAGAACATGAAAAAGAGGAAACTGTTTTTACATTTGTTTTTCCAATCAAAAGCAGATTTCATTTTATTGCAGGAAACTCATTTGACTAATGATCAGTGGGATATATTGAAAGATAAGAAATGGATTAGGGAGGTAGTAACGGCGGAAGGGACGACGAACAGTGCAGGGGTGGCAATTATTGTTAAAAATCAATACCAAGAGAACATTTTAGATTCCAAAATAGACAAAGAGGGATGGTGGTGTCTAGTGATTCTTATATCCAATTTTTATGACAAACCGGTGTTACTTATTAATATATACGCCCCATGTACTAATCAACATCATTTTATAACTTCACTTTACTCCATCTTACACCAATATAATAACTGCTATATAATAATGGGAGGGGACTGGAATTCATATCAAGATCCTAAGTTGGATAAGTCAAGTTCATATAAGAGTCTTAATAAACAGGCAGTGATAGCATTACAGGAACTTAAAACCGATTTTAAATTATATGACCCATTTAAACATACAAATACCCAAATGAAGGCAGAGAATTTTACTTTTTACTCAAGTTGTCATAAAATGTGGTCTAGAATTGATTTTTTTCTAATCTCAGATGTATTGATATCTGCTGACCCATGTGTTTCCATTCAGGCTCGACAGTTGTCGGATCACTCTAAGATTACATTAATGTTAAACAATAGTAACAAGAATAATAGGAGACTTTGAGGGTACAATTGGTCTTTAAACCCATATTTACTGAGCAAAGAAGACATACTAAAAGAAGTTAAAGAGATGCTTCAACAATTACTTCATAATCTCCTCAAAAACAGACACCCTGCTGATATTGAATGGGCTACAACTAAAGCGCAAATAAGAGGAATTTTTCTTCAAAAAGCTACTTACCATAAAAAAATGCAGAATAGGGAATTACAAGAATTGGAAACCAAAATTAGAGTACTAGATCAGGAGTTAATGGGGAACTATAATAAACAAACGGAAACAGAGTTATTAAAATGTCAGAAAGATCTGTTTTTATGACATAATAGTAAATTGTCATTTTATGAACAGAGGAATTTAGTAAAATATGCAAAGCATATACAGACCCCCTCAAAAGCATTAGTACGCATTATTAATCAAACGAAAACAACATTAGTAATTCCTGAAATACATTATAATAATAGAACATATACTAATAAGGAAGACATTATGAATATCTTTGAAACAATATATAATCAGATCTATGGTGAACAGCAGGTACTTGTACCAAATAAAGTTAGGAAGGATTTCTTACAGAAAATTACATTCCCGAAGATTGATAATGAGTTCCATATGGATTTAACCAAACCAATTTCAGCTGAGGAGATAACAGAGATAATTAAGAACCTGAAACCCCATAAAGCTCCAGGCCCGGACGGTTTGACCTCTGAATTTTATAAAACCTTTAGGGAGATCTTGAGTAGAATATTTCCACAGATATTCAATTATATAATTCAGAATAAGATTAATGATCCCCACTTTAACGCTTCAAAGACAATTTTGATACCAAAAGAGAATGGTGATTCTAAAAACCCAGACAACTACAGACCCATTTCACTCTTGAATATGGACATGAAAATTATGACAGCCATCCTGGCAAATAGACTGAAGAGAGTCATAAATTTAATAATATCAGATGAACAGGCTGGGTTTATAAATGGGAGACAGACCACTGACAATACGTTAACACTGCACACATTAATCTCCTACGCCAAGTATAAAAATCTCAACAATTATGCCCTTATAATTGATGCGCAAAAGGCATTTGATAGAGTTAATTTGGAATATCTATTTGATATTTTAGTACACTTTAATATACCTCAGGATTTCATTCTAACATTAAAGAAAATATACAACAATGCTTATACAAATTTATTTATTAATAAAGACTGCTCTAAAAGAATACAAATTAAAAATGGTACCCATCAAGGATGCCCATTGTCTCCTATTTTATTTAATCTATATTTGGAACCATTATTTTTACACATCAAACAAAATATTTATCATAATCCCCCGATAATATATGGTACGAAGATAAATATGGCGGCTTTCGCAGATGATTTAAATATATATTGTACCACACCTGTTTCAGATACTGAGAAAATATTAAAAGCAGTAGAAGACTTTGCGAAAATTTCTAATTATAAACTTAACTTTAAAAAAACCAAAATATTTCCATTAAAGACGCCTAGACCTTTCTCATTGTTACCACTGATAGGGCAGGTAAAGTCTGAGGAAAGAACAAAATATCTGGGCATTGTATTTTCAACTGACAATAGAGACTTTTTTGTGAACAATGTTAAAACAATTTAGGATCAGATAACATCTGACTTAAAAAGATGGAGTAAGTTGAAATTACCAATAATGGCAAGAACCGCAATTATCAAAATGAATGCTCTTCCCAGAATATTATACATTTTTAGAGCTACACAACTTAGAATTACGAGGAAATTCTTTAAACAACTTCATGTAGGACTAGGGAGATTTCTATGGGAACCTAGGAAAACGAGAATAACATATGAGAAACTGATGACTCCAAAAAGTAGGGGAGGTCTAGACCTACTGGATTTTGAAACCTATTATTTAATAATAAATGCGAACAGACTCTTAAGAGTGATTCACTTTGACAGATCCAGTCTGAAATGGTCACCCAAGTGGTTGGTCCTGACTCATAGACATGTAACTGGAGTGGGAATTAATTGTAAAGCATTGCACTTTTTAAATAGAGGAATTCTTAGTAAGTATGATTTGATGGAACATATTAAAGTATATGTAACTTCAATTCAAAATCTCTTTACTTCTCTAAACCTATTACAGCATATGATGACGTTTCAACCATTCCACAAGAACCCAAACTTAATAATTGGTAATCAACTGATAGATTTAAAGAAATTCCCTCTAATAAGTGATTTAATCATACTTGATTTATACCCCTTTATTGGTGTGTCAGTACAAGATATTTTAAAAGAAAAGAATCTTCCTATTTCATATCTAATTATCATGAGACAACTAAAAGATCTTGCTATAAGTTATTTCAATAACTTTAAAATGAAAGAAGAAGACCTAAACATATGCCGCAGTTTGTGGAAAACTCTGATACAGGACAATAAATACATAACTACCTCATACAAATTGATAAAAGAGATGAAATATAACAAACATATTCTCCTATCTAAGTACTGGAAGGAAAAATTAATATTGGTGGATGACAGTAAGATTTTGAAAGCAATTAACTTAACATTAAAGTCAGTATCTCTCCAAAAATTATTATTCACACAACTAATGATATTTAATAATGCTTATTATACCCGTCTTACTCTTCATAAATTTGACTCAAAGAATTCTCCTAAATGTCCGCACTGTATAGATCAGATGGCTGACCTTTTGCACATGTTCTGGAGTTGTAAATGTATTTTTAAACTTTGGAATTCCTTGAAACTTCAATTACAAAAAATGGGCTACCAGCACTCAACACTCTCTTGGGAATTTATGATCCTTCATATTCCCCCAGACAATTTAGACAAATCAAAAAGTATCATAATTATAAATATTTGCTTATTAATGAAACTTTACATAGCATCAAATTGGTTGAACCCAGCCCAGACCTCTTGGGAAAATTTTAAAACGCTAGCAATAAGACATATTCTAGCGCACAAATTGTTGATTAATGACCATAAGAAAAGTATAAATAACACAAAAATATGGGAGCAAATCTTTAATATTGTGTTGGCCTAGAGGTTCCTATCCACTTCTTCTCAGGATACATATTCATAATATAGATTCAAGCTTAGATTAGATATATGTTATATTAATAATACAGATTGATGTCGTCATGGTGTATTACCTTTTTAATAACTTATATGAATATACAATGTTTTGTGTATCTTTTGGAAACATTCATGTATATATTGTATATATGTAGTAGTTTTGTATTAGTATATCTGAAAACAATAAAAAACGGATTATTGAAAAAAAAAAGAAATTGACACTGGAAGCAGCAAATTTGGTTTTGGGCAGGGGGTTATGAGAAAATGTGGATTCTGTAGATATTGTAGATTTATACGTGAAGGACCCAATGTTGTAGCTGATGGCTTTACAAGAACTATTTTCTGCCTTGGGAGATGCAGTTGCAATACCACCCACATTGTTTTCCTTGTCAGTTGCATTTCTTGTGGGGAAGATTAACAGAAGGTTGAGAGGAAGGATTAGGGAACATATATATTATATTAGGATAAATAAGCCCATGAATGCCCTTTTTAGACACAGCAGTGGGTGATCTAATTTTAAGTTTTTTTTAATTTTTTTATTTACAGAGTAGTGGCTTCAGACCTTATGGGTGACTTTGATACACATCTTGAATTTAAAGAATTAATTTGGCAGTTGAGGCTGAATGCCTCGGCAGACCCAGGAATCGACAACTCCTTGTCCCTAAACAGTGTATTAAAGAAGAGAGCCAGTATTGTGTGCATTGTGTTTATTTTTATAATATTTCCATCCTAACTGCTAACCACTATGATTTTATCATTGTATGTTTTTATTCCATGTGTTCAACTCTTTTTAGCCACATTTGTATCTGTGTTTCAGTTGCTGCAAAGTCACTTTAAATTGTTGCATTGCATTATTCAATACATGTTCATTGCTGACATTCAATTGGTTGGCAGACAAGCATATATTTCTGTGAACCATGACAGTTCTTTATTCTGAAGAAGTCGTGTTAGATATCAAGATGAAAGCGCTTAGTCTCTGTTTTTAATATATTTCAATAAATGAGTGGCAATTACATTGGTTGGTTTCCATTTTGAGTTATGAGGAGAGATGTCAATCTTACCCTAGTGTGGCAAATACAAGAGTGCAGGGGACCTAAGGACCTATAGCTGTGACAGTGTTGTGCCCATAAAAATTGAGTGGTGGACTGGTCTGGCACTCCTGATACTCATTTTTACCTCATAGGTGCTTCATTCTGGAAGTCTAAGGTGAGGCAAGTATGTAACAAAGCATCCCCATGAAGGAGATGTCTAGAGTAATGTCTCTTTTAAGGTTCCTGGGTGAAACACATTGACGAAGCTGCTAATGCAGGATTTTCAAAAATAACTGACTTCTTTTATTGGCATAGCTATTGCTGCCATTCTAAGGGAATCCAATATCTATCAGCCTGGGAGGAGACGACTGGCAACCTTGGGTGCTTTGGTAGGAATGGCCTGCACCTCTCTCCTCAAATCTTCTTTATGTTGGCCAGGACTTTTTACTCCCTCATGGTGCATTCTTAGGCAAGTTTATTCTCCTCAAATTAACCAAATAGTCAGTCAAAATTGAAACTATATAAAAGTAGCACTGCTCAATGCTAGAAGCCTAAACAAGAAGTTGCACTTCTTACAGAAATCCTTAACTCTTGAAAATACAGATGACTGTTTACTTACTGAAACATGGTTCTCTGAATAGTGATGGCACACCCACAGTGGAGGTCTTCAAAACCTACCACTCCTTCAGACCCAGTACAGAAAATTATGGTATTGCTGGAGGGGAGAGTGTCTTTATTCCTAAGAAGCCATCTCACTTCCAGCCTCATAACCCAGGACAATGATCTTGAACTCCTCCATATCCTTTTCACAGTAAATAGAACTCTGTACCATATCTTAACCAAATACAGTGCCTCTGCCATGTCACCTGCAGCCCATGAGATATAAATAAACAAACTGACACCCCTACCTATTGAGCCTAATACTATTCTGTTGGGAGACTTCATCTAATCTCTCCATTAACTGGGAAACCCATAGCACCTCAAATAAATATGCTCAAAGATTCCTAGATTTTATTAATGCCATCTCAGTACAAAGGTCCTTTAATGAGGAGGACTGCACATCAAACAGTGGCAGAAATGCCACTAGAAAACATCTTCTCACAAAAGCAACTGGAAATGCTAGTAAATCCACTACCACCAAAAACTCAAAATGCTTAAACAAGACTGACTTTTTTAGACTTAACTCTGTGTTGAAATCTTATTTATTAAAGTCATTCTTTTTTAAAAGTTTTGAGTATTCAGTGGTGGTGGTGGATTTATTAGTATTTCCAGTTGCTTTTGTGAGAAGATGTTTTCTAATGGCATTTCTTCCACTGTTTGATGTACTATCCTTCTCTCAGAAGGATTTTGTACTGAGTTACCGGTTGTAAACTGCTCCTGTGTACACCACTGTTTTTGGTTCTTCATTAATCCCATCTCACTAGACCAACTGGGTCATGTCCCAACAAGAGGTTCAAAAATAATGGACCTGGTTCTCAACTATGTAGCCACCTTATGTTCAACACCTACAGTCACCATATGAGTGGTCAAATCTGACCTCCTTTCAGTAACACTCAGTATAAGGGTAAAACCTGACTTACCACAAAATCCTCCTGTCTTTAGAGACTGCTCTAAGGAAAACCTAATTCAGCTAACTGATGACCTGATGAAATTTAAGTGCACTCCTCAACTTGATAACCTAATCTTGCATGCTGACACATTTGCGGAAAATGTTGATGTCTACCTCCAAGCATGTACTGAGCCATCTGTCCCCATCAGACATATGTACAATTCCAAATTCAGGAACAAATCCCTTTGCTGGAAGGCTAGTATAAACAAACTGTACAACAAGAGGAAGACATTCATAGTCCATAAAAGCAAACTTAATACTCCATCATCTAGAAATGAACTCAAAAATATCAACAGAGAGCTCAAAAACAAAACCAAATCCTCCAAAAGTAAGTATGAATTGAGAATTGCCACTTCTGTTAAGAACAATCACAAAGCCTCCCTCAGCTATGTCAGAAACCTTACAGGTAATTTCCAGTCATGGTCAGAGCTAATACATAACAGTTACACTTCCTCTGAGGACATAGCCAACATATTAGCAGACAAATTCAGCTTTGACTTTACTCCCCATAGGATCATAGCAGGTTACTAGGCTAATAGTCCCAGGGCACTTAGAAGCCTAGCCAAGTTCAACCCATGTTCCCAAGGGTATCTGGTTGAATCTCCCCAGCTTATTAGCAACCCCATACCACCGCATCTGATCAGCTCTGAGCATCTCCTGAATATTTTCTCCGAGACCAACACTAGCTTCATGGGTCCTGATAATATGCCAGGCTGCTTTGTCAGCACCAAACACTGTCTGTTAGAATCACTACTAAGCCTATTCAGCATCAGCCTCTCCACTGGATTTCTGCCAGAAGAATGAAGAATGGTGATTGTCATCCCATTACACAAGAAGGGATCCATACTGATCCAGGAAACAATAGCTCTATGAGCCTCACCAACTTTATCTGCAAAACAATGGAAGACACAATTATAGAACTTCTTACAACGGCATAGACAGTCAGTCCAAACCCATGGCAGTTTGGGTTTGTTAAAGGTAGATCTTGTCTCCTGAACTTGGTGGGCTTCTTTAAGCATGTCACAAGATTCTGGCAAATTGGTTCATACTGCCTACTTAGACCTGGACAAGGCCTTCGATACCATCCCACATTCTGGCATTATCAGTAAGCTAATAAAACTAAATGTAAACCCCATGTTACCTACTGTGTATCAAACTGGCTAATGGACAGAACCCAATCTACTAACAAGGGAGGCACATTCTCTTTGAAAAAAGAGTAGTTACCAGTGGTGTCCCCTATGGATTAGTTCTAGGATCACTTATCTTTGGTATTTAGTTCCCCATTTTCAAGGCTGACATCAAGGGGCTTGTGGCTGGCCAAGTTTAAAGATGGTTGCAAATTTGGAGTTGTCAATAACTCCATATCTGGCTTCCAGATTCCTCAGGAAGGACTAACATGTACCAGTAAGTTGTGCATGGACCACACCCTAAAACTAAATACCAAAAAATGCAGCATTTTGTCCTTTGGTAAAACTGGGCACCCATGCATCTATCACATATGTAACACCACTTTGAAAGGTGACTCAAGCAATTAGGGACCTAGGCACTTTTGTTTACAAAGAACTGTCATTTTATCACCATTTACCCACTGTTACTAGGAAATCCTTATACCCTGCCAGACTAATCAGCAGAGCTATTTCTTTCAGATCTAAAAAATATATAAAGGGTCTCTACTACTCCCTTAGCAGGCCCATAATAGAGTATAATAGTCCCTTTGGTACATGCTTGTCTAAGCACATAACCTAACCTGAGAAACTGCAGGGTTTCTTCACCAAGATAATGAAGCATATGTTTTCCTTGAGTTACACAGACTTCCTTAAAGTGCTGTCTCTCTCTCTCTCTCTCTCTCTCTTCTGTTTTCTGTAGACTCTTGAGAGGTGACCTCTGTCTAGCCTACACTAATAAATACCCACTTAAGAGATCTTAACTTCCACCAAAACATAAATATGATCTACTGGTGAGATAGATGTATATTCCAGAGAATCCCTCTTATTTTGGATATAAAGGAATGTAGCTCCCTGTCCTTCTTGAAGCATAACCTGAACAAATGGATGGGCAACCATAAATATACCCCACGTCTGGTCCCACAAGCCCTGACTGAAAGGGGTTGAAGCTACATATAAATCAGTCATGTCAACGGGTATCAACAATTTGGGATTTTGAGTATAGGCTACTAATGGTCCTCAGGATCAGTAGCCTAGTACTAACCGTGAATATATGAAAACATATCAAGTTCAGAAAGGAGAAGACAGTTGAGTGTAGAAAAGGAGAACAATCTGAAGGAGGAACAGGAAGCAAACACTTGCATTTAGGTGTACTCTGAATAGGCCTTTGATAGCTATATACAGAAATGGAATTTTTCAACAACTCAGAATGTTGTGTGAAAGGACAATGGTATGTGTTTTCACTTAGAAGGCCCAAGAGAGAAGTTTAACAGGAAAGACAGTTGTATAGAAATTGTTCTGATTTAAAATATGAAGAAAGAGATTTTTTTTTTAAATAGTCTTTTTAAGCAACTCTTTTTTTAGAAAAAGCAAGTTTCCCAATGTTGTTAGATTCTTCCGTTATTTATAAATTCCAGTATGTCTAAACAGTAAACATAATGTCTGTGATTTATAAAGCACTTACATTTGGCAACTCTGTTTCGTAGAAAGCCACTGAACTGAGTTATTCATTTTCACTTAGTGTAAGTGCTTTCTGAATGGGCAGCCACGGTGGTGCAGTGGTTAGCATTGCTGCCTCACAGCAAGAGGTTCTCCGGTTCGATTCTCGGCTGGGGTGCCTTCTGTGCGGAGTCTGCATGTCCTCCCTGTGGTCGCGTGGGTTTCCTCGGGTGCTCCGGTTTCCGCCCACATTTCAAAGACATGTAGTAGGTGGATTGGACACTCTAAATTGGCCCTAGGTGTGAGTGTGTGCGTGTGTGTGCCTTCTGTGGAAGGTTGGGTGCCGGGCTGGCAACTCGATACCGTAAACTCCACTGCCAATCATGAGCAGACAGGTGATCCACTGTGGCGGCCCCTAACTGGGAAAAAGTCGAAAGAAGAAGAAGTGCTTTCTGAATCCCACTCAAGAAATACCACAACAAATAAACTCAAAAAGAGAACCATCAGTAACTAGTTCATTTATATAAAGAGAATGAATTGTAGCAGCACAGATCGCAGATGGTATATAAAGGGTTTATATTAGAACATCGAAGTATTACTACATCGAATGCTCTAATATCGAACCATTTAATTCAAAACACCACAACATCAAACACTCAGAACAGCGAGTTTTTTCCCAGGGAAAAAATTTGCTTTTCCAACAAACATACACACAACACAAGCACACCAAAATACATAATCCACACACATACACTTCACAAAACCCTACACTAAACCATACATACACTACTAGCTATCCACTTCCCTTAACCCAACCCTAACCCTAAGGTCCGTAACTACCGTACACTCATCTTACCTGCTCCCTAACCCTAAAGTCCCTATTGGACACTCACCTTACCCGCTCCCTAACCCTAAGGTCTCTATCGCACACTCACCTTTGTTCGCACACTTACCTTCACCCGGTCCATAACCTTCACTCCACAGTCGAGGAAATAGTGAAGCTGCAGAAATGGCCCACCAAATACTTTTCCTAGGAAAGTATTCTATATTCTGCAGCTTCGCTATATTCAGCGTTCGATGCAAAGGGTTCGATATTAGTACATTCAAAGTAGTAATACTTTGATGTACTAATATAAACCCGTATATAAATATACTGTGAATTTAGTAAATGCATAATATATAAAATTAAACTGAACTAAGTTATCAACTTTATATGACTTCAGACTGCCTCAGAAGGAAAAAATGAATGCCAGTTCTTTAATCTGTTTATGTATAGTTGTATAAGCAATAACACTTGGCCGAGTATGTCTTAAATCTGAGTCGTATTAAAAAAAAAACAAGAAGTCTGTACATTTTACTGTTTTATGAAGTGTTTTGGTATTCTACATTTCTTAGTATTTATTTGACAGAAAAATGCATATAACACTGTGCTTATAAACTAGTTTAAAAAACAAAAAAAATAAGTAATAATGTTTTAACAGGATGGCACTGATTACTATATGCACTTTTAAGTGATTTTTGAGTCACATCATTATAGTTCATATAAAGTGACATATCCATGTATTTCAGCTTCTTATCTGGTTGTTTTGCTAGTTAAAAAGTTTGCCCCTTAAATGGCAAATGAAAATAAAATATTTTTTCCAGGAGATCTTGTGTTTTGTGAGTGCTGTAAGATCACAGTGTAAGAGCAATTGAACCATCCTGAGTATGAAATGTAGCTGGTTAAAAACATTTCGTAATTCTCAGAAACTTCTCTCCTTGCAGATGCTATTGTTCCCATTAAAGTTTAAAATACTTTCTTATCGTACTTTAGATTAAAAGCAGTGGTGTCAAATTGCCTACTTAATACCAAACTGACATAAATGTATTTAAATCTACCTTCACAGTCGCATTTTGAGCATGCACCAACACCGAACAATTACTGTAACATTGCATAAATGCCCTAGTGTTGCAGTTTATATGCTATTCATGCACAAATAATGTGAATTGTACTGGGGAATAATGCAGTGGAGGAAGGATAATGTCAGTAGAACAGAAGGTCATTTTTTGTCTGAAAATAATAGCAGTTTTACATTATTTGTACACTTGTAAAATCGTAGATGTGAACTAAAGATATTTGAAATAATATAGTTCTAGCTGTTAGTCTACAAGAAATACAATACTTGATACAGAAACAAAAACAGGTCAAAACTGAGTGATTGCGTATATATTCTCATGGATTTTTTTTTCTTTTGTTCTTGCATACCAAGTGTTGAATTTTACTCCCTTGTTTGCAATTTCCCGTGTCCTATTTGAAAGTATGCCACTTGTGTTTGGTGTACTTAATCTGTAATCAAAGCTCAACAATGAAATATGTAAGGCTAAAGTAGAGAAGGAACACGAGGCTGACTTTCCCAGTCAGAACCGTACTTAAACTTAGCCATTGCAACACAGATCATGGCTGAGGCTTGCATACTCTGTAACATACTCTGTTTTGAAAACAGAGTGTGTGTAAACGAAGAAGTAATCTTTTTACATTAGGAACTGCATTCAATATACAAGAATTCACAAAATGCAGATATAATCAGACAGTTCTTGTTCATCCAGGACACAGGAAAGACAAAGTTATTCACACTTAACTAATGTAATAACCACCATTACAAGACAACTAGCCACAGTCATACATTTTACCTGATGTCTCCAACTTGAATAACTAGCTCCTGGCTAGAATAAAATTCATTGCCACATCTGCTACATTTCCTCCTAACACTTGTCTTTTTCACTTCCCCCTTTGTCTCCATTGGCACAGAAGGATATTCACTACATCACAAAGAGTGACTTTGTTTACATAAATTAGATCAACTACAGACTGTAAGTGCTAAAAATCAATCTCTTCTTCTCTCTGATTAGATCAACAACTATCTTAGTGCCCTCACCGTTACAATTTCATTACTCTCTCACTCTCTCCATTTCCAAGTAGCCCCCAACTATTCTCACTTTCCTAATTACTTTACATCTCACTCTTAAATATAATGATACATTCATAGTTGCTCTACCACTAACAACATATTATCAATAAAACTAATCTTACAGTATATTTTGCAATGTTCTCTCGCTCTGCTATATACGAGCCTTTCTCGATTTCTAATGAATGACTAACCCTGTATATACCCGTGCAAGCTATGTTCTATTTCTAAATGATGTTTATGTAAGTTATTGTAATAATTTTTCTCTTACGTATGTAAATTTACGTGTATTTTGTACTCCTTCTGATATCATGTAAGTGTATCATATATGCATGTATGTATATATATATATATATATATATATATATATATATATATACATACATACACACACACACACATATATATATATATATTTCTCCCTGGTTCTCCGTTGAAAAGGGTTTTATCCCATTCGGCCTTTCCCAGTGTACAAAGACAGATGGATTAATAAATAAATAAATGTTAGAAACAGATGGAAAGTGCAACTGGTATAAAACTTCAGCTGAAATCAGCAAAAAGAAAGATAAAATAAACCTTAACTTCTGGTTCAAGAAAGTGCAGTAAGAACTACGGGTAGGTTCCCAGGAATAGATGGTTATTCCTGTGGAAGTCTGGAAGGAGGGAAAAACTGATAAAAATCTAGAAGGTTTTGTTTAACAGTATTTTAAGAGGAGGAGGAGAAGTAGTTTTAGAAACAAATTTTACTTCAGTGTGTATCAATAAAAGCCAGCGGATTTTACTGCAATGTTTTTTTCAGAGCATCTTTAGGCTACACCTGTGTTCTGTGCCACACACACCTGGTTTAAGAAGTTCCAATATCCTGGAAGAAAGTGGTGGTGGCTGTAATGCCTAAAGATGGTAAAGACCCATCAGATCCAGTGTCATACAGGCCCATTTCAATACTAAACCATGATTATAAAGTGTTCATGTCTATAATGGATAAAAGAATGGCAAAAGTGATGCTAAAATTGATAGATATGGATCAATGTGGTTTTTTGGAGGGGAGGCAAACATTTGACAACATTGACAGAAAATAGATGATTCAGAGGGAAGCAGAATGTAAGAAA
Source organism: Protopterus annectens (assembly GCF_019279795.1). NCBI lineage: Eukaryota > Metazoa > Chordata > Ceratodontiformes > Protopteridae > Protopterus > Protopterus annectens. The sequence continues at coordinate 325,691,388 of NC_056750.1, read as the reverse complement.
ATATTACTGTTGTTGGTGGGTCTTGATGCAGAGAAAGCATTTGACAGAGTAAGCTGGGACTTTATGAGCAGGGCAATGGAAGGATTTACATTCCCTGATAAAATTCTAAAGGTTGATTTGGAGGATATCTGAGGGAGCGGAGGCAAAAATTAAAGTGGGTGGGTTCCTCTCTGATAATTTCTGCTTGAGCAGAGGACCCAGGCAGGGGTGTCCTGTTTCCCCTTTATTTGCACTAAACTTAAAACCATTGGCAAAGAAAATAAGCAACTCAGAAATTCAAGGATAGTAACTGGTATGGTAGTCAAGAAAAGCTGGCTGTACTTACAGATGATATTATTTTATGCCTGATAAAACCAGAAAAGGACATTTCAATGTTGTGTAACATTTTGAAACAGTTTCAGAATTTTTGGGATACAAAATTAATGAAGCTAAAACAAAGGCAATAGCTGTAAATTATGTACACTCACATGAACTGGTTCATCAATATCCATATTTATGGGGACATGATAAAATGAAGTACTTAGGAGTATGGATTAAAAATGATACTGGTGTGGCAGCTAAGGATATGTGAGGAGAGTCTAAACAAAAAAATAATACAAAAACTGAGAAATTGGCAGCTCTGTTATATGGATATGGATAGGAAGATAGAAGCAGTTAAAATGTTTTAGCCCTTTTAGTCTTATACACGGGTTAGGTATATTTTTATCAACCAGAGGAGAAGTTGAGGCTAGCAATTAATAAAACGCCGAAGGGTTTTATCTGGGAAGGGAAGATAGCAAGAGTCAACTGGGATAAGATGATTCTTATTTATTATTTATATTTATTTATTTCCAGTTTGATTACCGGGAAAGTCCACTGGGTCAGAGTAACCCGTTTTCAGTGGAGGCCCAGGTTGAAAAGCTCCAAGATACATAATACAGATAAGATACAGAAATACACGGATGTCAGTCTTACATAATATGGAAACAGTTACAAGTAAGTACCTTGAAAATATGCATAATAAGCAAAAAAGCATTGAGTGTGAACTTATTGTTTATACATTTTCTTTAGTGTGCACACAGATATTAGGTGAGAAGATGTTTTATATACACACTTTTAAGTAAAATGAAGATACACTATACATGCACAATTTCAGAAAATAAATTAGTAATGGAAAGCTGTATACAATATTTACAATGTTGAACCACAAGAAATAAGCAGCTAATAGAGAAAGGAGAGCAAAGAAAATGCTTGTGGGAGCATAGCTGAAGGAGAAACAAGGCAGACTGGGATTATCCAATTTGGAGGGGTATTTCAGAGCTACACAGTTAAGGCCCTTATACATAGTACAAGCAGAAACCTATAATTCAAAGTGGAAAGGGATGAGGATGATGATGATGATGATGATGAAATGGGGGAAGATCAAGAATCAAGGAGAGACTGGATTTTGGATGCAGATTTATAAGGACGATAACAATAGTTATGCAGAATATTATATTCATAAAGTAGAAGAAAGTATTCTAAGTACTAAGCCAACACGAGAATGGAGAAAGGAGGTTCTGCCAATAAGGATGACTCCAATTAGGGATACAGACAATAGGCAAGAGGGGCTGGAATTTATTGGAGAAAACTGGCAAAAGAACCAATGTATTGGGAGCAAATAATTAGAGAGGAAAAGGGAATAAAATGGGAAGAGGCAAGAATTTACTTGGACTGCAGGCTAGAGAATGCCTTCCTATCAAGGACTGATAGCAGAGTTAGGCAAAGATAAAGAAATAGGGGGTTCTAAATGAAAGACCAGCACTGGTAGAGTTTTTAGCAGAATCTAGAACAGAAGCTGCTGTTAAAAATGGAATATTTGTAGAGCATATAAGAATCAATCAGAGGAGGTTAGAAAGGATTGGGAATAGAAACTGGATAAGCAATTTCAGAGAGACAATGGGAGGATATATGTATGTCTCCCAAGTATGGAAAAAATCTGGACAATTTGGGATTTTTGCTTGCAAAGGTTTACAATAGGTATTTTATATCTCAAGTAGACTCCAGAGAATTTTTCCTCAGATAGACAGCAAATGAAGAAAGAGGCAATTTGGAACATATTATTTGAGAGTGTAATGAGCTGGCAAACTTCAAAGATTCCCTTCAGACCACTCTATCAGAGATACTGGGTAAACAAATTGTTGTATCTAGGGAAATAATTTCTCTGAGCTATGATACAGAATTGGAATGGCCTAGACATATTAAGGCCTTGCTGAGTCTAATTTCGGTGGCTGCCAAAAAAGCAATTGCCAGAAAATGGAAATTAAAGTCTAAACTAACTGTTCTTGAAGTAGTGAAGATAATAACAGAGAAAACAACCGGAATTGGGATCTTCAGAAAAGGGTAAGAGCAAACTACATAGAAAAAAAATTGGAATTGTGCGAACAATACATATGGGAGAAAAATGATGTTTAAAAGAAGGCAGGATTTGAATGAGCTATGTAATGTTTGACTGACAATGATTGGGTAGATTATGATGTATAATGTTTGCAACTAAAACTATGTCAATATGCTTTCTGATGTATAATGCTTGCAACTAAGATTGTGTCAACATGGTTTGTTTTTATTTATATAAATGTATGATTGCCTATGCCATAAGTGATAATTTAAAAAAGATGTTTCTTGTTTTAAGAAAAAGAAAGCACAGCAAGTTATTAATATGGAACTATAGCAGGAAATACAATAAAATATAGGGGAAACAGCATCAGTAGAAGTCAGTCTAAAAGTAGGGAAAGCCGCACCCTCACTTAATGTAAATGTTACCAGCTGTAAGCAATGAAACATTAAAAGGAAGAGTCTGTCAGACCACTGACTTTTCTAAGGCCAGCAAGCAACCTAAGTAAGGAATAAATACATTTACATAAGGAAGTCAAAGATAACCAAAAGTAACTTCAAAACTGTGCTGTAAGCACACACATTAGAAACAGGCAGCATCATCTAACCCAATGATGTACCTCTACATTACCCATCACATTTAGCACATTTCTCTTAGTCAACTGATTCACTATACAAAATGGGGACTTACAGGTTCCATCGCATTTCTTAACTCAGCATGGACGTATCATTTATCACCACATTAGCACAAGGACCCTGCATTTCACCCATTTAGTAAATTCAAATAGCATCCATAGGCCAAGATTCTGCCGAGCGAATGAAGGTACAACAAACAAATCACGTTTAATGGGATAGTCATACCATCTCCCACTGACAGTACATACCTGAATATGTAAGAGTAATCCTAATAAAATGGTAAACGAGTAATGAAAAGTGTTATAAAACTGAAAACTGCACATAAATTATTATGTAAGTAAGCCCAGTCAGCTAACAACGTTTTAAAAAAATGGGACAACAATACAGTTTTAGCAAAGCCTTTTCTTCACATTCAAAATTAATTTTGAGGTATTGTGGGGCTTTCTTGATGTACTCCACATGCGTATGGGACTTTCATTCTCATGCTTACACAGTGCATCTTTGCTGTGTAAAGGAAGCAATGGGGAAAGCAATATCTCAATTCCGCCTTTTTTTTAATAATGGTTGAAATTTGGACACTTAAGAGGTAGGAGAGTGATAGGATGGAGAAAATAGAACAAAAATCAGGTATGTTTCTTTAGTTTTGAATAACACAACTGATTATCCTAGTATTTTCCTTGTACTGTCTCTCTCGTACCTTCAGACTGTCCATATTTCTAATTTTATTTTATTTTTTTAGTGATATAGCATACAGTAATGGAAGAAAGTACAGGTGACCGGACTTTTTCCCATTGGTATATGCTCGAATTACAATGGGCATGCTGGTTGGGCTGACAAATCAGCATGCTTGTTTGTGAATGATAAAGGCCAGTCATTGTATAATAAAAAAATAAATGAGTGCAGATTATTGGGTTATCATAAACTTAAAAAACCTCCACAAGAACATACAATAAGATGAGAGTAGCAAATACTTCACAAACTGGATAATCACTAATGCACTTCTTAATTTCTCTATATCTGGTAGTACACTTGGAGAGTCACTAAACATTTACCATCTGAAAGTATACCCCCACCCCTACTAAAGCTGTCATCAAAATCACTTGAAAGGTAAAAGATCTACTATTGAACAATTTACCATTACACATAATTTATCATTTACTTTTATTCAATTATATATTTATGTTTTGTTAATGGGGTAATATGCCGATCCACAAGGATGAATTTCAGGCACGGCATAAGTGCAGAGCACAGGATGTCTATAGTAAATGTACAATAGTACATAGATATTATATACAATTTCTGTTGTTACAGTTGTAAAAGGTAGTCTTAACCACAGTGAGTATACCATTCAGCATTTGGTGACAGCATCATAGGTTCATAGGTAGGTACTAGGCTATCTTCCTGAAGGCATTTATAAGCCTAGCCAGAATTGTGTTGGCTTTCGCCACCCCCTTAGTTCCCTGTGCCTCTGTCCAGTAGAGCCATTGAAGTGATCCCCGGGGTAAACTTTCTATTTCCCATCCACTTGTCAAGATTTCTTTTGAATAGTGCTAGTGAGGAACTCTGCCTAATGTAGATTGGAATCTTGTTCCAGAGCATGGGAAGTCTCTGGGACAGGAATCTATCCCTCCAGCATGTCCTATTTATTGTTGTGGTGAGGTTTAGATCCCTAGAGGGTGTGGCTCAAAGGGATATGGCTTTCTTTAGGTGGAGCATGTCCATCAGTTCTGGATTGAACATGGCCTTATATGTCAGGCATAGATCACCTCTGAGTAGGCGGTATGCAACCGAGTACAGCTGGAGTTTCTTCAGTCGAGCTGCATAGGGCATCTGTTTGAGGCCAGTGATCCTCTTGGCGAGGCACTTCTGTGTTTTTTCCAGCTGTTGCAGGTATCTTGTAAGGTACATCCCAAATGGGGCATTGTACTCTATGATGGGTCTGATGAGTGATGCATAGAGGGGCACAATGACCTCTTTTGATCTGGATGCAAACCCTTTTGTGATTAGGTGGGCCACATAGAAGGATTTTCTAACCACTTTGGCAATGTGATTATCAAAGGAGAGATTACTATCTACTTGGGTTCCCAGATCCCTTATTACATCTTCCGTATTTAGGGGGCTATAACCTATGTGGTAGTTTATGGGTACTTTGTTTTTTTTGAAGGAAATGACTATGCACTTTTTGGCATTTAGCTTGAGGCCATGGTTTTGACACCAGGTGTCTGTCTCAGTGAGACCCTTTTGGAGGATGTCTGTGTCAGCCGGAGAGTCAATTATAGCCCCTAGTTTGCAGTCATCTGAGAACTTGGTCAGCCAAAGACCTCCTGTTCTTGCCTGTACCTCTGAGAAGTATATGCTGAACAGGAGGGGTCCTAGGACTGAGCCCTGGGGAATGCTACTTGTAACCAGTTTAGAGTCAGACCTAGCTCCCACAACTCTTACCACGTGGGTTCTGTCCATGAGCCAGTTGGCAACCCATCTCGTGACGTAGGGGTTTATGTTCAGGCTGGTGATCTTGTCTATAATACCAGAATGGGAAATGGTGTTGAAGGCCTTTGTGAGGTCTAGGTAGGCTGTGTGGACCACCTTTCCCTCATCTATAGCCTTGGTAACTGTCTCAAAGAAGTCCACCAGGTTTAGGAGGCATGATCTGCCCTTAACAAATCCAAACTGGGTAGGGTCCAGTTTTGGAAGTTCCCAATGTTTCTATTACTGAGATCCATGATGATGCACTCCATAGCCTTGCAAACCAAGCTAGTCAGGCTTATAGGGCGATAGTTCCCGGGGTCTGTTGTGGCTCCATCTTTGTGGAGCAGAATAACCATTGCTGTGCACCACTCTATGAGCACATAGCCTGTGGAGAGGCTGAGTTTGAACAGTGAATTTAGGTGAGGGGTTAGTTCTTCTTTGAGCTCATGTAAGACGCAGCCTGGGACACCATCCGGGCCCATTGATGCTGTGTTTTTGGTTTTGGAAAGGGCTGTTTTAACCTGAGTGATTGTGATTTCAGGGGTACTACATTCTTCTGGTATGGTTATGGGCCCTTTTGGGGGTGAGAGGGGGGTGAAGTTTGCACTGAACCTGTCTGCCAGGATGTTGGAGATATCAGTCAGTTCAGTGTATTTTGTGCCATTCTGCACTAACTCTGAGCAGATCTGAGAATTGCCACTTAGATTCTTGACATAGCTAAAGAATGCCTTGTGGTTATCATTGGAGTCCTTGGCAATTTTTCTTTCGAAGCTAGCCTTGGATGATTTTATGAGGGATCGTAGTTTCTTGCTGATACTGATCAGGGATGTCTTACCTTCTTGGGATTTTACTCTTTTCTGTACTAGTTTCCTCCTTCTATTGTGTAGCTTGTTTATGGCAGGGGTCCACCAGACTAGTTTCCTTTTCTTGGAGGAGTGAGTCTTGGTTTTCCTTGGGATAGCATGATCCATGCATTCTTGTAGAGTGCATTAGTAAAGGATTTTGCAGCTTGGGCAGCATTATCCTTTAGCATGGGAGCTTTGAAACTTTCCACCTCGGTCTTAAGTAACGTGAAGTTTGCTTTTGAAAAGTTTTTCATGACGGTTTCTTTGACCGGGGGGGGCAGAATGTGGATATCCAGAGTGATTAGTTTATGGTCAGGTCTAACCAGCGAGGGGGTTGACCTCCAGTGTGGAACACCGGTCATCCATGTTGGTGATGACCAGGTCCAATATGTTGTCACCTTTGGTGGGGGTGTTGACCAGTTGATCCAGGGCATTTGAGTTTATAAATTCTAGGAAATGTCAGGCAAGGGAGTTAGTACTTGAGTAGTTCTCCCAGTTAATGTTTGGGTAATTTAAATCACCCAATATCAGGGTGTTTTGTAGGACCTTTATGTTTCCCAGTGTTTCCAGAAATGTGGAATGGGGGTCCTGGGACATGGTGGGTGATCTGTAGCAGGTTACAATTTGAACTGAATTTTTGCCCATTGTTAGTTGCACGTGGATGATCTCTGAAGCATCATGCTGTGCCACTAACCTGGAGGTGTGGGTATCCTTGATGAATATGGATACGCCCCCACCTTTTTTATTTCAGTCTGAGTTTTGTGGCCAAAATGTATGGTACAAGTTGTAGCCTGGTAATGCTGGGGTGCCCTCTGGAGCCTTAAACCAGGTTTCTGTTACTGCACATATATCAATTTTCTCCATACTGAGGAGTGCCTCGAGTGCGTGCATTTTGAGGTTTAGACTTCTGGCACTGAGCAGCATTACCCTCAGTTTTTTGTTACTTGTGCTATTTATGGCAGTGGGTTTGTCATTTGAGCCTTGCCTAAAAAAGGCACTATGGGGGTGGCAAGAGCCTTGGCCAGTATTCAAAAGCCTAAGGGTGACAAGTGCAAGTCGTGATTACTAAGATATTGAGTTTGAGCTTATACTGATTAATGGAAATGTGATGTAGCCGAAGGGATAGATGAGATATGGACTTGTTTAAGTGACTGATGGATGGCTGTTTAGAAGAAACGTTTAATGAGAAAGAAATGCCTTATATTATTGTATCCTGTTTGCCTTTTAGGCAGATGTGGATTAAGCTTACCTTTGGTGCTTGTTGTTTTTCATACCATGAGCATTGCCCCCCACAGACACTTTTTTCATAGACCATGCATAAATGTGCGTTTAGTTTTGGATTCACCTTCCAGTTGTTTTAACTGTATACTTACCTACCCGATTATTTTAGATTATATTTATTGATTAATAAAGCAAAATGTGTGCTTGTTCATTTTTTTCAGTAAGTAGTGAAACAAAATGAACTAACCATTAATAAAAGATATTACCAGTTTTCAGAACATTTCAGCCATAAAGAATACTCAAACTGCTTTCACAAGATTCATAGCAGTTACAAAGTAATTTAGTCTCATGACCACTAACTGCTTACCAATACCCACTCTCAGGCTGTACTATTGTCTCAAACACAGCAGATTTCTGGATACCCATCCAATCAAGCAAATTGTGTATGAAGTATGATAATGCGTTGCACTACTTAACCTTCAGGGAAGGTTGATTCCAGAGATTCGAGAAGTGCTCCATGATGAATCTCTCTCGCCATCTCATTCTGTTTATCTGCTGATGAAGATACTGTCTTAAAATCTGCCAAAGTCCTTCCAAATCAATTGTAGCAACTTGAATGTGTACACTTCAAATATCCAGTGGTGACAAAAAACATTATGTGGGGGTCAGTGTGCAGGCAATGAATGGTCAGGTATTGAAATTAAGTAATCAAACTTGCTTTGCACAGGTTTACACTATCCCTACATATAAGGACAGACTAAGGATTGTTTAACTTAATCATGACAGCAGATTCAGTCATGCTCATCCACAGACAACCCCCATACCAAGCAATTGCAGACCCACCATTGACCTGTGTGCACCTCAGATGTTTGATTGTGATAACAATAATACTAATTGTGCATACAGTAATTTTTTTTCAGATTTATTTCATTAACCACAGAATAGCTACAGCAAAATATTCCAAATTATTTGACACAAATGCATATTAATTCAACTCCAGACTGCTTAAACTGAGCAAAAGATGAAAGGATAAGTTACATGAATCCATAGACAGCCCCACGCCCACCAAACAGTTTTAGCCATTTTTGTCATATACACGTCTACTGCCTGTGATAAAAATGATACCTCTCAATCACTTACTGCACAAATCAGATACACAGCCAAAACATAATGATGGAGAATGGCATGGAATCAGGGACAGATTTATGCTGTGCTTTTATATACTTAAAATGTTGCTAGAATAGCAGTCTTTGCATTAACATACATTTTCTTAACTATATGAAGTCTTGGACTTAAATGTATGCCATTATTTAATAAGCACAGTCCTCAATGATTTGCCAGAAAAAAAAAACTCTGTGCGAGGTACAAGCTAAAATTATAAGGAAAAAACTGGGACATTCTGTGAAATTGGTAATAGTTTCAACTTTATTTCACACAAAAAGCAGTCAGAGATTAATGTGTTCCAACTTGTTTCACGCAAATGCAAATGTCAAAAATAATGGCCAAATAATGAATTTCAACTTTACTTCACATAAACAGTAGCCATCTACCACAATAAAGCATTCCTTTCCAACTTGCATCACACAAATCACATTAGACCTGCAAAGCCAGCCCAGAATAATTGAACAAATGATAACAGTCAGTCATGCTTCATTCAAAGACTTGTTCCTAGGTCAGCAGTTATAGATACCTTATTGTCTATGTATGCATCTCAGATATCCAACTGTAGTAAAAATGATACAATAAAATGACACTGAGCTGCAATGCATTTTGGCTCTATTTCTCAAACAAAAAGTGGCTGATTAGTTATAACAAAATGGCCCTGCTTCCAATTCATCCACAGACTGCCTATGCCTGGTTACTAGCCATGATTTAAAATAAATTACCTCACACTACCTCAGACAGCTACTGCACTTTTAAATCATTAGTCCATAACCAAATATTATACCATTTAATACTTGCAGGCCTTCTGCTCATTGTCATCCTAGTGAATCATGGGAAGGCAAAAGAAAGTTGTGGGTACTTCAGATAGGGTTTCTGTGAGGTGTTTATTTTAAGTAAAAAAAAACATTTTCTATGCTTTTCTTAATCCAGATTCATGCATCCCTGATTTAATAAGATACGTTTACTGACAGGACTGTATAGTAGCACAGTCATTGTCATCTTTACCTCTCAGCTCTATGTTCTCCAGGTAATTTCTTGGCTGGGGTGTCTTATGTGTGGACTAACATGTCCTTCATATGTCTACACAGGTTTCCCTGGGAGAACTAGTGATATTCCTGCTGTAAGAGAACTGATGATACTCCAAATTGCCCTATGTGTGAGTGTGTGAATTGGTGATCCTTCAAGTGTGTGTATGTGTGTGTGTGTCTGTCTGTCTGCACATCCTGTAATATGTTGTCATCCTAGTCATCATGATTTTACAGCCTTGTAGACACTAACTGCTGGGAAAGATTATGGCTGAATTGCACCACGAACTGGGTTATTAGAGAATTAATGCATTTACAGACCAGCACACTTCTTCAAAACATAGTATTGTCAGGTAGCAGCCTTGTTTTTCTGCAAATGGCTCCATTTCCAAGTCTGCTTTATCTAAAAGATAAAAATATATCGTATAGTGACAGCCTCAGAGCCACACGCTCTGTTTTTGTAAAACAGCATTGAAGGTATTTTGTATCTGTATAGTCACATGAATTAAAAGTCACACAATCCTTGTTTGTACAAAAATGCAGTTTCACTAATGAGCCTTGATATTTTCAAGAAACATGGCAATCCATTGTACCAAAGAAAAAAGAAAAATTGGAGAGTGGGGTGTCAGGGCTACAAAATGACAAGGACTGTGAGGAAGTAAGACAAATGTGGTTCAGTTTACATGTCTACGATTTTCAGTTCTGTTAAATAAGCCTGCATTTTTTTAAGGTTTATGATGTCATATTTGAGAACCTACTACCAATAAACATTCCTTGCATAATTTATAAATTCTGTGCAAATCTGGATTTGTAGAAAAGAAATATATTTTTCAGGCCATACTTCAAAAATTATAGCAAACCTGTTCAGTGAGGAACAGCTGAAAGAAAGGTATGTTGAAAATTTAGCATTAGCGTATGATAACATGACAACATTGTATTTCTTCTGATGATTGAGTACAATTTCAATTACAATTTCAAGAAATGTTGTTAATTTTTAATGGTACCACATCTTATTTTGAAATACTTTTTTAAAATCATCATGTTAAAATGTGATAGTTATCAGTTTTCAGATTTAGGCCAAAATATGTCCTCAGATTTGGCTAGAAGTAGAACTGTGGTATTAGGAATGACATTTCTGCAAGATTTTAAAAATATTCATCCATTTTTAATGAGGTGGGAGGGTGTGTTAGCTAAGCAGACAGCTGGTTTACTATTTTTTATGGAAATGTTTTCCAAGTCACATACAAGCATATATATTTGTAGAAGGAATCAAAAGCTAAAATACACAGAGGGACTGACTACACTGCCTGAAAAAAATGAAATTTTGTACATCATAAATTTGTCCTTTTAATGCTATAATGTGGCCTTCAATGAAGAAAGCTGAGAAGCAGGCAATATTTTTTCCATACATAAGTAAGATGAAACAGGTACAGAAATAATAAACATGACAAAAATGATGATTCAGAATTCTGGGGAACACCCTTTTGCTTCCAGTTGCATACAGGGTGGGGTCTTAAGGCCAAAAAATAAAATTCTCATTTTCCAAATGATGCTTCTGCAGGCTTTATGATCCATAGCTCTCATTTGACTTTGTACATTTAAATGCAAATATCGTGATATGCATAAATTAACTTACAGCTTCCAAGAAGGCCAGATCTGCATACAGTTCATGTATCTCATCATCTCATACACTTGGCAAATGCACAGTCTGCTGCTTCTGGAGACAGTTTTATGTTACTCTTAGAAATAATATGTATATTAGTGCTTGGATACATAAAATGCAAATGGGTAGAATCATATACTGTAGGCAGTAAAAAGAGATACTGAAACTTGTACACGTAGAGCTTTTGGGCATTATTAAAACATTTGCATCCGCATAGCCATGTTTTTTTTGCTATGCCAGAAGTTCAGTTACAAACTGTCACAGGAGAATCTTGGCAATCTTTTTATCATGGACTGAGAGACAAAGTCATACTATATGCAAATACTTTCATTACTTTACTAAAATTATGAAAGTTTCAAAAGACCATATCATCCATCACAAGACTCTCAATTACATTCCAGCTATTTAACTTTATACAAAAGAATGCTAAAAGATATTTATTCCAAGAGATGCAGCACGTACTACAGACTCTGCTAGGGAGAACATTGGGGTCTCAAATATAACTGCTGGCTTCAACCTTAAATTATACTATTGCATATGAGCATTCCAGATCAAACTATCTAATCGTAGACATTAGTGGCCTAGTTCATTGAGCCATGTGTCTTGTTTAGATTATTTTAAATGCTGCCACTGTGATGGAATCTTTCAGCTTGAAAACAAGTAGACAGGTTGTAGTTTTCTAGCTTTCTTCTACATTTACATCCTCCCAGCACACACGCATTGACATTGACTGAACATTACAAAAGATAGTTTCCTACTGTATGTATTTATTTCATTACTAGAATTTATTTCAAATAGTTTCTCTCCTCTTTCCTTCTTTGTGGATTTAGGGATATCTGGAGTGACTTAAACAGCAGGACGGCATATGGTGAATCACAAATTCAGTTGCTCATTTCTGATTGATGGCAGTTCAATGGTCTGGCATTTTTTAATACTCTATAATAAATAAATAATTAAATAAATAAATAAAATGAAAATGTTCTGCTATCACTTCTCTCAGTTGTTAACAAGAAGAATAATACTCTCCATCCCAAATGTGCTTTGTCCTTTGTAGAAAACATATGGCTCAACTGAAGACATGGTTAATGTAACATTCTAAGTTGTCAGCTTTATGTCTTGTGAGTCCCTTGGTATGGAAGTAAATTTTCATCATTATCTATAGGTCCCTGTAGCCCTTAGTCCTTTATTTAAATTATGACAATTTAAGCTGACAATGTTGCTGTGTGTCAAAGTGGGAAAATAACTCAGCCCTACTGAATTTATTCAATATAGACCCCTAACCAGGAAAACGCTGAAAGAAGAAGAAGAAAAAGAAGTCAGCAACCTTAATTTAATCACATACACATTTATAATATTTATTTATAATTTTAGAAGTATTTTCAGTATAATCATTTCTGAAAAAATGGTATTTTAAAAGTGCAGTAGCATACTCAATAACTACACATTGTGGTATGATATTCCGGAACATTTGAGAAATGTAGCTATTATTTACCACTGACACTATCATTATTTTTTTATTATTTTTACAATACTTCAGCATTCTTAAAACAGAATGCTGTATGGAAAATGTAATGTGGCATAATTGTTCATGCATTTGATATACTGTAAACTGAAACTGACATATATGTTATGTATTATACTAATATATCATAATATTAGTAGCTGTCTATGACTAAGTGTATATTTGTCTGTATATGTCTATTCTCCTCACCTATGTGAAGGTTGTGGTGAAAAGTGTCCAAGGATGAGTTCAGTTACTCTGGTAAAAAAATATAAATAAGGTACATAAACTGTGCCTACTCTTTATGTGAAACAAAGTTGGAAATACATTACTGCAGCCATTAATGTTATCCAAGTCAGATATCTGAGGTATAAGTATTCAACAAAATAGCTAAAATTACTGTATGAGAGGTGTCTGTGAATGAGAGCAAATGACCTTTTCTGCCAGTTTAAATCTGGCTTTGAAGGACTAGTATGCATTTGTGTGAAGTAAGTTGGAATACATTACTGTGTGTTTGTGTGAAATAAACTTGAAATATGTTAGTATGTTTATTATTATTATTATTATTATTATTATTATTATTATTATTATTATTATCACAATCCAACATCTGAGGTGTACATAATCAACAATAAGGCTGTACTTGCTGGCTGCAGAGGCTATCTGGAGATAAGAATGATTGACCCTGCTGTCATGATCAAGTTAACAGTCATTAATCTAGCTTTGCAGGTCTAGTGTGAATTTATGTAAATCATTTTTGAATACTTTAATATGGTCATTTTTATTTCAATCAGACACCTGAGGTGTTCACAGTCAACAAAGTAGCTCTTATTGATTGGTAGAGATGTGTTTGAAAGTGACTTATCCCTGCAGTTGCTTGTTCACTGTTAAACAGTTACTGATCTAGCATGGCAGGAATAGTGTCAAACAATGTATTGCATTTGCTAAAATTGGGCCTAAGGGGTTAGGTGTTTGCCTTACAAACACAAGGTGCAGGGTTTGAGTCTCACAAGGGATAATTGGCTAGGCTTAAAATGGCTCACAAGGGCAGTTAGCCTAGTACTAATCTATGAACCTATAAAATCATCATTGCTATTACTTATGTAAATGCATATATACATATGTGGGGGAGGACGTTTGCAGTATATTTAAGATTAACAAGTTAGACATACTTTCTTTCACTTTCCATCACAATCAGACATCAACACTGTACACAAGTTTTCTGCAGTGATCAGGGCAGGATGTGTGTGAAAGCAACTGATCATTGGACCAGTGGTGCAGCAAGTGGCAATGCCATCCTCCACTGCTAGGTTGTCTGGTTGAGTTCTTGGCTAAGGCTTATTCTGTGTGATATGTGTATATCCGCTCTGTCTCTGTGTAGTTTTATTCAAGTACTCTAGTTTCCTCCAACACTCCAAAGACATAACATAAGTGAATTGACATTCTTCCAATTTGCCTGTAAGCAAGCAGTGTGTGGTGTTTTTGTTTCTGCATCTTATGACAGACCTGGCTTGTCACTATATGTTTGTGTGTGTGTGTGTGTGTGGGGGGGGGGTTAACTGCAGAAACACACCATATTGATAAGCACATACATAAGTCTTCTGTGAAGCAGTAAAAAATAACAGCAGGTCATTATCTTTCAAAAATAAGGCATAAAGTGCATAACAGAACATCTAGACACTCAGAGCTTCTGGAGGCTGGGGGACAGTAAAGGCATTATTTTGTCAATTTTCCTCACAAACAAATTACAGAGATGTAAACAGAAGATTACAATAGCTTGTGTTGGAGCTGGTGACAGTGTGCTCATTATTAACTTTCTTCTCAGACATCAAAAAGTCACTATAGCTATTCAGGGCAGTGTGTTGTCTAGGAGCATCAAACTGAAATACATTAATACGATCATTTTTTTTTCACATTCTAAAATAACATGTTTATGTGGTTTTCTTGTGTGGATGGTGCTAAGTTTGGCATGCTGTATATATATATATATATATATATATATATATATATATATATATATATATGATAATAAAAAGCTGAAATATGCTACTGTGTTTGCTTCTTTTTTGTTGCAATCTGACATCAGAAGGCTATACAGAAGATGGCTGTCTTTTGGGGGTGGGGTGAGGAGGCATGCTACTTATATGTATAACAACAGTAACTTGAAATATATGACAGTGGCCATTTGTTCTTTCACTTTCATCCATTTCTAAAACCAGAGGGGGTCCAGGGGGGTTATGGCATTATGCACCATTCCCACATATGATTTATATATCCTTGCAAACATTTGTCTTCTTAGTTTACTGGGAGCTACTATTTTGTCAGCTTTAAAGACTAAGCCTTGGACGTGTAACTTATTTGTTCTTTGAAAGAAAAGAAAATAATACTGAACTTCTTTCATTAGTCAAAATTTTGTTAAGGTCATCATGAGATCAAACGATTAGAAGATCAGGAAAAAATGCATTAAAATGTAACTCAGAGTATATAGAACCCATAGCTTCTGTAAACCCCCAGTTTAATTCACTTATTACCTCTGCAGTTACAATGTCCTCTTGCCCAGTTAAGCTGTGTTTAAAGGAAGCAGGAAAAAGCTGAAAAATAAGACAAAATGAGAAAAAGTAAAGGGTAATCTTAACTGTATGTGTAGGTCAGGAATGGGGGGATCAGGAGTGCACTGTAAGTGTGAAGGGGAAGGCTTCCCATAGATTCTTTTGCCGAGGGTTCCATTTCACCTAGCTTTCGACCTCTTAAGGTTCATAGATGTTTATTAGGTTAATGACCACAAGGGCCTTTTTAAGCCTAGCCATACATCCCAAATCTCTGACAAGTTCTGGTACCCTTGATAAATGTAATCAGGGGCTTGGGAGATGAAACATTTACAAGCAGGGGCCTGGGAGATGAATCATTTACAGGTTGCCTGTGTCCATTAGAGACATAGGTACCAATGCCAAACCAGGGGTGAATTTGCTGTTTCCAGTCCAGTTGTTAAAGTTACACTTGAATTGGTTTAGGGAGGAACTCTGCTTCACATGGATGAGATGCCTATTCCAGAGACTGTGTAGTCTCTGGGGATACATGCCTGTCTCTCCAGCAGGTCCTATTTATATCACAAGTAAGGTTTAAGTGTTTAGAATGGGTAATTATGGTGCTGTTTGTCTTGTGGATATGTAGGAGGTCAATCAGAGTGGGGTCTAACAACGCCCTATATGCCAGGCATAGATCTTCCCTCAACAGCCTGTATGAGACAGAATAGAGGGATAAGGCCTTCAGGCGGTCTGTATAGGACATTTTATTTACACCCTCTTTTCATTTAGTGAGGAACCTCTGTGGACGTTCCAGTAGTTGAATATGCCTGGTTAGGTACATACCAAAGGGGGCATTGTACTGTATGATATGTTTGATGAAGGCCGAACACAGTGGAACAATGACTTCCTTGGACCTAGATGTCATACCTTTGTTTATAAGTTGTGCAGCATAGAATGATTTCATCACTACTGTAGACACAAAAAGGTCAAAGGCTAGATTGCTGTCTGTGTGTGTCCCTAACTGCTGGGTCAACTGTAAGGGGTGTGTTGTCAATATGACAGTTACCAGAGGTGGATGACTTTCAGAAGGATACTATTATGTATTTTTGGTATTTAGTTTTAGTCCAGTGAGTTAAACCGGTAATGGAATATGAAGATCTGTACTGAAATGCATTTAGCAAAAGAGTTAGTAATATATAAATGCGGTGGTGCAGCGGTTAACGTTATCGCCTCACACCAAGAGATTCCCTGGTTCGATTCTCGGCTGGTTGCCCTCTGTACGGAGTCTGTTTGTTCTTCCTGCGGTTACGTATGTTTTCTCAGAGTGCCCCGGTTTCTTCTCTCAGTCCAAAGACATATAGTAGGTAGACTGGACACTCTAAATTGGCCGTAGGTGTGAGTCAAGGGTACGAATGAACTATCGCGGTAGGGCTAGCCACCCGGCGGTATAAACCTTGGCTCGAGATGATTGCCACGTCACTGTTCAAGTGACACCCAACCCCATGTGCACAATGAGGGAAAACAGGGCTGAGGACAGATCAACAAAAGCAATGATTGGGAGTAAATCTAAGTTCCGTCCATCAACATGCATTTCCCAGAGAGCAATCAGCATGTAAATGTATACTATAACTACTGTAAACCTCAATATTCCCTTACATATTTATGGAGAAAACTCAAGCTATTACAGTAAATCAAGAGGCTTCTGAAAAGCATTCACAGTAAAGAGAAGCACTGGACTAGAGCCTCCTGCTTTAAACAACGTATCTCTGTTTTTCGGACAAACAACAGCGAAACACAACTTCTGTTTAAATCACATCTGTGGAGAATACCACAGAGCAGCAGATTCCACTCTACTTCTCTAATTTTTATACTACGCCAACTACTGTTGCACCGTTTCATTTTTTTTTCTTGTCTATCTTTTCAGGCCAATAAACGCAGGTTTGTTGGATAACCTACCAATATCCAGCTTGTCACATGGAACCCAAATCAGAACTGGAACTTCCCGGAAGAAGTGCTTCTGAGAACGCCGGCTGTTGTCAGGTCTGCAGGGTGAAGGGTCAGTTTGAATCTCCCTGTAGCAAACATGGCTGCGTATACCAGCAGAAGGTACTGTTGGTTGTCTTCGTTTTCAGACTATTGTATCGCAGTTATTGTAATGGGCTCTGTGTTGCAATGGGGTTGCCAGACTGAAGCAGGAAAATTGTATACAAGCCAGGACGCAGTGGTAATCTTGGAGAGCCAGAATTTAAAGACGACCCTTTTAAACTCATCCAGTGCTTGGGTAGTCGAGTTTTATTCCTCTTGGTGTGGACACTGCATCAGTTATGCATCAACTTGGAAAGCACTTGCACTGGACGTGAAAGGTATTTAATGGCTGTTTGCTATTTCAATCTGTCTACATATATTCTGTCTGGATAACATTTTCAGGCATCCAATTTTACGCTTTCTTATAATATATACTGTAATTAGGGGCACAGCATTATATTTTAGCATTTATTATTCAGTTATGCTGTTCTTCATCTCTAACACTTCTGTTAGGTTTATAATATTCTGATGGATTTTGTTCATGTTATTGTGCATCTTGTCAAATAAAAGTAGGGTTGCCACCTTTTTATATGCCCAAAGTGAGACTTTTTTTATAGAAACATGAAATATTGCAGTACAAATCATACCCACAGCTGGTGCAAAGGACAGAACTTCACTTTTTTGCCAAAGTAAAAGATTATTCTTGTAGCATTTGAGTTGCTTATGCTAGTTTATATAACATTTACGTGTTTCAGATCCAAGATAACTGTTTTACGAAACTATTAAAGCTTGAGAAATATTTTTGTCCTAAAATATCAGCACATTTGCCATTTTTTTTAATTTTTTTTTGCAGGACACAACTGCCCAAAGAGGGACAGGTGGTAACCCTAAAATAAAAGCGAGCGTTTAGAGTTATTGAGTTTAGACAAGCCTGGCATTTCATTTTAGGGGCAGGAGCATAGCCCGGAGCGTTTACCTCCTGAATTAGGGAAGGGACACATCCAGAATGAATCAGGAGCATCTTTAAAAGCATTAGTAATATCGACTTGAGAAGTTGTCAAGAGTAAGAGAACGTAAATTAACATGCTTTAGCTGGAAACAAAGTCTACAACTCAGTAAATGTTGTCATTGAGGGTAATCCACAAATTTTCTACCAAAATGACCAGGTTTATGGGAAATGGAATAACATTTTACGTCATAATCGGGGGCACTGGGGATGCATGGACAATGGTATGTGGTCATTCATTTACTGCGTTGTACGTTCTGTGAATGGTTTGTATTTCAATGAGATGTCTGCGCTGCTGTAAGTTACGGAGTTTCTGAAGTAAACGTATGGCAAATCTACTCACTGAGTCATAATTAAACGTTATTTGACCACACTGCCACTCTACCTAGTTTTAATAACCTACAACAATACTGTGGCATTTTAACTTTGCAGAAAAACCGCACTTTATTTTCATAACCACGAAGGCAACCCTTCGGCACTTTGTTGCTTGGCAAATAATGCGCAGACACGCATATGTTTATACAGATGGCTGACGTCCTCCAATGTTGAATGGTGATTTGTAAGCAGGAAGTTGTGTTTGTTGGTGATTACTGTCAAATGATGTTTTTTTGCTCTGTAAACAACAAAATACAGTTCCTTGCATTTTGCATACCCCCAAAATAGCATTGCTTTGCATATGCAGTTAAATGGGTTAATTTTCCTCCATGAGCAACACCCGCATTAAATTATCTGTATAAATACATCTATTTCCATATTCTGGTTTCTTGGTAATTTGATCATTTTAAGAAAAGTTATGTATTTCAGAAGTTTCACAAGAAAAGTTATGTATTTCAGAAGTTTCACAAGAAAGAAAACAATCGGTAGTAATTTGCAGGTGTATGCTCTTATAAGATATCACACAGTGATAGGACTAGTGTATAACGCAGTAATCAAATGTAAAATAGGTTCAGTTAGATCAGCATACATTACATTAAAGTAAGTATTCCATTGTTTAGAAGAGAAAACGGGGGGGGGGGGGGCTATTATGTGGAATAAATAACCGTCTGAAGCTATTCACATCGTATGGTAGTCCTGAGGGAACCATTGTAATGAATTAACTGATTTAGGTGGCAGTGGGATTGGGGCATTTTAGTAAAAGATCAGTACTGAGATGTCTTTGTCCTAGATTATGCAGTTTATCTCGAGTATTAATGTCTTAAGAGTGTGTTAGAGGTTGATAAAAACTTTATAGAGAGTGGTTGCTTCAAATAAGATGTTTGTGGTGGGATAGGGGTGCATTTTGATCTTATTTTAAACTAAACAATTTAACAGTTTTATCTTTTTGTTTGCTAAGTTGATTATGAAGGGTAGTAGATACTGAATAACTAAGTCAAGTTAACAGTATAGGAAACATTACATCTCTTGTGAAGAATAATTTCAGTTTACATATTGCGTGTTTTTTACGTTAAGTTGAAGTGGAGTTTGGCAGCAGACTGTAATTGGATAAGCAATAGTATAATTCTGCAGAATCAAAATATATTGCAGTTTTGTTTGGCAGTACCAACACTTTTTTTTGGTCTGTAAATAATAGTTGGCAGGTGTACCTGCAGACTGTCAGATGACCTTTTAACAACTAAAACAGTGTTGTCTTTTGGTAATGTGTAAAGTAGAAATTATACGCATTAGTATAAGTTGAAAGCGGAGATTATTTTGCATACATTTTTGAATGTACAAATTGTTTGGAAGAAAAATAAGGAGAAGTTAACTGTGTAAGATACAGCTTTAAAATGCAGCAGGCTATCCAAATTGTTTGGAAGAAAAATAAGGAGAAGTTAACTGTGTAAGATACAGCTTTAAAATGCAACAGGCTATCCTAGTTTGAAGTATAAATATTGTTCAACAGTGCATTTTGTACATAGTATTATTGGGTAACTGCACAAGCCATTAGCATAACTTTTAAATCCCAGAGCTGCATGGATAATAGAAAAGTTGTGTGCACCTGGTGTATTATTTTCTTTGCTAAATAGAATACATGCCCTGAGTAGAAGGTAGTTAAAATATTTTTCTCAGACAAATGCACAGTTTGATAGATGTACCATGTAGACAAGTGATTATTTTGCTGGACATCCTCAATTTTGGTTGAGCTTTGCTTGGCTTCATTCTCAGAATTTGCAATATGTTTACCGTTGCTGGTACAATTTATGCCATTTTAGAGTTCTGCTAGACAAAAGTAAATGCCATGTGGCATACTTTTTTAAATATTTTAGGACATCTGCTTATATCAAGTGGCTGTCTTGACTTTCATGGAGAGACTGACTTTTACAGATGCAAGGGGTATCATCCTTTTTAATGATCAAACATTTCCTCACCCCTGAAGTTTGGATTGTGGCCTGTAGTAGAAATAATGCTGGTCTTTCTACTTGTACCATCTGTGTGCTCCTACACACACAGACTTGTCACCTGGTTTTGAGTAATGGCTTCTTGGGGAAGCTGTTTCTTGATATGTACATGGAAATTCTCCCCATATATTGGCCCAGTCATCCCTCACCCAAATGGGCAAGTCAGCTTCAGATGCCAGTTTACCATCTCTTGTGCATGAAGCTGTCGGACCAGAGTCGTCACTATTGCAGTCAAAGACAGAACCTTTGCTCCTTCATAAACCAGGGACCTGTGAGTGGACCAGCAGTAAGGGAGGCTGTCAAGTTTAAAAAAAAAAAAAAAAAAAACTTCCTTGCAGTACTAAGGTGGGTGGGTGTGTTTCTTTCTCTATTGACTGATAAGCACCAAAAGAGCAGAGGGCAGCATTTGCAGCAAGTCGGTAAAGTGAGGTCCTGGGTGAGAGAAGTTCATCACAATTGTCAAAAATTAATATTTGACAGCCTTGGTAAGGTTTTGACATTGTTTTGGTGACTCAAGGGACTAGGTCAGACCTTACCCAGGCTGTTGTCAGCAAAAGTGCTGAAACATTGACTTTCTTTGGCTGGAGTCATTGTTGGAAGGTAGAAGAAACACACTTTGGGAGAACTCCTGAACCTAGTAGATACGCACTCGTTTGAGGAAGCTGTTCAAGAAGCATCTCATGAAATTAGTTTTGTAGATAAGCCCCTTTCCAGTGTGGTTAGTCTGCAGGAGTAGATGAGAACTGTGATATTATTGGGCTATCATGTTTGATAAGCCTCTTCCATATGGCCTGGAAAATATGGACAGTAAATTATTACTGACAAACTGAGGTATTAATCTCCATTTTCAGCAAGTGTGTTCCATTTGCAGTGGGTTCCTGCTTTTCTCCACCTCCTGTGAAAATCTACACCAGCAGGCAGGAAAAGACTGCATTGGATAGTTGAGCATGTTTTTCAGGAGGAATCTTGTTTTTTCTTCCTTGCTATGAGACTATATCAATTTCACTTTCTAGTTGTATTGATTTTAGAAGGGTTGTGGGAGTTTACCAGCATGGGTTTACATGCCTTATGAGGTTCAAGAGAAAGCATATGACCAAGTACCTTGAACTGTCTTGGGAGAGGTGCTACAACAATGTAGGGTTGCAGGCTGGTGCTGCATCTATTCGGGTCCTATATTTATGAATCATGAGTTTTGTTTGTAGTTTTGTCAGGATGGACCTAGGACTGTTCCCTATAGGTATGATTTCTCTCTTGTAGTGATTTTTAATGACCGACTATTAAGGCGCAACTAGGGTTTGGAGAGTATCAAATCTAGGATGTTGGGATTCAATGTTTGTTTACTGATGATGATTATATACACTTGAATACAAGTGACTGTGGTCTGTGGCATACTAAGGAGTTTACAACAGTGTGGAGCACAAAGGGTGAAAATCGGCACCTTCAAAGTCGAACGTCATCACCACTTTTGAAAAGGAATAGTATGCTCTCTGCAGATGAGAGGTAAGCAGCTATTTGCCATGATCAGGAATGCTTACTATGAGGAGGACTCTGGAGAGACTCAAAAGATGCTCTGGAGAGAACATATTTTACAACTTGATTGGAAACGTGGGAATCCTGTACTCAGAGCTAGGGACTGTTACTGGGAATAGGGAAGTCTAGTCTGCCTTGCTTTGCTTTCCTTTCCTTTCCACCGCAGTGGTCCTTACCATGACAACTGATTTTGAAAGTGGAAGGTGAATATGATGGTAGTATGACAAAGTACTGATTGATGGTAAAGAAATGTGTGTAAGCAGCAGTCTATTACTTGGTGTGTTAGTTCTATGTGTAAATATTCATACATGTTCACGTATTCTAAATGCTTTTGCAAGCTTTTGCAAGTTCATATCTACAAAATGTGCATAATGTTTCAAGCACTAGAATCTATGATTGCAGCTATAATTTCTCTCAAGCAGACACTTCTGAACAGCCACAGAATGTTGGTAAAGGCAAATTTCAATGTCAGTGCAAAACAGCTTTAGCTAAAGAATAATGTTGAATTTAATGTGGAAAACTGCACTATGTCACGTCTACTTCAGGAAAGACAGGCTAGCATTAAAGCTGACGAGCTGGTCCACTATAGCAAGAGCGAGCAGAAGAACATTAAGGTCGAAGTATTATGTGAAATAAAACATGACTGAAACAAAATTATTTTAAGGATCAAAGAAATGGATTTTTTGCATTATGACTAGTTAACACTATAAATTATTAGAACTGCTGAAAAGCTATGCCTATCACTGCTCTCAGATATTGTCTATTACATCCAAAATAGGATGCACTTCTTATGTTGAATTGAAAATATTTTTTTTTTATTTATTCTGTGGAATTTTGTTTTCATTGTAATAATGTTTAATTTTGAAGACTTTAAATTGTCACTTTGAGTTTCCAAAACAAGTTGACTACTTCATAACCATATAACTGTTATTGTTTCACTCCAGAGTGGGAATCTACACCTAAAGGCTGTCTGAGTGTGGTATACATTATGCATTTGCCTTCAAAGCAGTGAAAATGTGCTTCATACTTGAGTATTGTGTAAAGGTTTAGGATTACTTTTCCAACAAATGGTCTAGTAACAGCTGTGTAAAACACTACCAAAGTTTTAGTGTTTACAGTGGAAATCTATATGGCTGTCTAGAGAGGAAAAACAAAAGAAACATTAAGATGAGTGGATGTGAAAAGCGATTTGAGTAATAGTTTATATACTCTGCCTGTAATATTCCATGTAGTTCTTGTGCCATATGTAATAGTAACTGTGCAGTAAAAATGAAAGCACATCATAGATAATGGCAGGGTTGTTTTTACAAACGCACACACTGCTCTAGAAATGTCTTTCACAAATATGGATCAAAGTATTCAATTTTTACAAGAGTTGTTTTCTCCAAAACTTAGTTCAAATCCATTAATTATACACTACCAAGCCAAACCTACTTTAGACGAAAAGTTACATATAAGCTAGTTAGCCAAAACCTGTTCATGCTCATGTTTCAGTGAACAATAAAAATCGTATTTAAAGGGATAGTCACAATCAAATAATTTCTAAAGTGATAGATTACAGTTCATTACAAGCAGCTTATGACTTTTTAAACCCCTCTAGACATTATGCATTTCATTTATTTATTTATCCATCCATCTTTTGTTGACTGGTGTAGTCCCACTAGGTTAGTGACCTCTTTAAGGGGAGACCAGTTGTGTTTTTTTTTTTTTTTTTTTCTCCTTGTAGCATAAATACCAATTGCAGTACTTATACTACTAGGGGAAATTTGGCCAGGGCATTAGGGATTTCCCCTATTTGTCACTGTTGTGAGTGGGGCACATGTTGGAGGGGCACTTCCTGTTTCCATTCTTGGCATAGAGGTGGCCTGGACAAGCAGGTAGGCAGATGGAGAAAGGAGGAGATGGAGTGGTGAAAGAAATTAAGCAGAAAGCAAATATTGAGACTGGAGAGTGTGTGCAGGATTTTGAGAAAATGTTTCAAAGAAACCTATTTTGATGGAGATGAGTCAGCATATGATGGATATATAATTACAACCCTCCAGTCAGGAGGGTTGCGGGATGATCTAATTAAAGAAATGGTGGTTTAGAGTGACCCAGAAAATGAAGATAATTTCTGGGGGGGGGGCATTATGGAGAAAATACAAGAGGAGAATGCAGAGACAATACTGAAGAATAGTGGTGAAATGGAAAAGAAAACCTATGCAGAGAAAGTAAAAGAAGGCAAAAGTGGAGCAGTAGAAAAAGACAGAATAAAATAAAAACTGGAAGTATGTGGTAAGAATTAAGTTTGGGACAAATTTGGATGTAAAAGCACACGAGGTAAGAGCATTTATTATTAACATAAGTTTTTTTACACTTATATTTGAGACTGTTTTTCAATAGGAAATTTTCGTGGGGAATATGAAAAAAAAACTGTATCCCATGGAATCTTTGTGATAAAAGCACTTAACGGAAACTAAGCGATTCATGTACAGTTTTGAACAGAGATAGAGAGGCTTTGAAAGGGCATTTGAAAGCTTTATGTAAATAAGTATTGGACATTGCAAAAGTTTATGACCAAGAGGGTTTATGGACTTGGATTGTAATATTGTGTCAAAAATAGGAGGGGAAAAATTATACATGTACCAGGCATGATAAATGTGGAGGGGTATAGGCATGTTATAAAATACAGGGACAGCCCAATACATGTTGTGTTTTCCTCAAAAAAAGACATTTGATAACTCTGTGACGAAATACATTGTTATATTTGTGGAGAAGTGGGACATGATGCAAAAATATGAATAGAAATGCTAAGTTAACTAAACTGGACATTTATGGATGGATTGCAAAACTGAAAATGAGTAAGGAGAGAGAATCTTTAGAAGTAGTAAAAAATTAGAAGAAAATTTTAGATGAGAGAGAAAAGTAATAGAGGACATAGAAGTTTCTGAAATAAGTGATGAAGACATAAAATGGGAGGTAGTAAAAGAGAAAATAATTCTATTGGTAAAGGGGTAAAAGAAAAAGAAAATTCAAAGGGATAAGTGCAAAAGAGAAATAGGAAATGGATGAAAAAGAATCTATACAGCTAGGAGTGGAGTTTGGTGTAATGGTTAAGGTTTTTGACTCGGACACAAGTTGCAGTGTTTGATTCTCACCTTTGGGAAGAAAACTGGTTAGATTTACCACGGCCTATTAAGAAAGCTAGTCTAATAATTGGTTATGAACTTATGAAACAAGAATGTAATAAGAGGAATAGTATTTTTGGAGATATGCGAGATAGATGTAATTATATTAGAAAACACAAGATTTTTAACAAATGAAAGATTACAAACAGAGAAACTATGGGAATGAAAGATGACCTGGAATTTGGGAAATGAGATGTTCTGTAATATCTGTATTCTGTAGAAACACGGTAAAGATATTAGATGCAACTAAAGCAAAAAAGAGAAGATTAACCACTGTAGACTTAAACTGGAAAGAACAAGTATATAGAATTATAACATTTGTATGCTTTTACTAATTGTAAAGAAAGGGAAAGCTTATTTCATCAGATTTTAGACTGTAGTAAAAATATGAATATTAAGAGGCTTTAATTGTAATTTTAGGAGTAAAGCATAAAAAGAAAGGACATGCTATAGGAAGAATGCCAGAGGTTATGAGATGTAAGTTAAAACTTTGGGGCAGAAATTCATGGACTTAAATGGGTATGTACAGAACTGAATTAGATTGTAAAATCGGAAGGTTTAATTGTAAAAGAAGAGGAGGTAGTTGAAACAGGGTTTTTTGATCATCTTGCAATATGGCTAGAGATAAAGGAAATAAGGAATATATAAAAATAGGCAAAGGAATACAAAGCATAACTGGGAAATCATGGAATGAAGAAAGAAAGATTAATACAGCTATGGGAGATCATACTACTATGAGAACATTTTATAAAAATTGGTCTGAATGGTGGATGGTTTTTAAGGAAAAATGTATAAAAAAAAATGTTTGAAAGCAAAATTATAAAAGAATATATAACCATGCATTGGAAGATTTAAAACATAATGATAGAAAATACTTTGATAATTTTTTACAAAGAAAAACAGAAGTGTAAAGGAAGATGGTAGTGTAATGAGAGAAATGAAAATGTAAAAGGCGAAATGGAAAGAACTTGAGAAAAGATTATGAATAGTATAGTACAATATGTCCAAAAAATGTTCAAGAAGAAAAGAAGGCAGTGAAAAAACATTATTCTATTTTTCTATTAAAAAATACTTCTCTTTTTCTACTAAAAAAAAAAAGTTGAAAAAAATTTCTTTAAATGAGGCTAGATAGTGTTAGGACAAGTAAATGTAGATTTGGTTGCAGGCCCAGGTGGAATAAGGTATGAAATGTTTTAAAGAACTGGCAACAAATATTTATTTTTTTAAAGATTTTAAGTGAATGGTTAAATGAAGATTTTATGTATAGTTATGTAATGAAATACTTAAATTCATATGGAAAAAAGAAGATAGATGATTAAAAATGGAAACCAGTAGTATTGAATGATTATAAGATCGTTATGAGCCTAATACAAAAGAGATTTGAACTAAAATGGAAAATATTATGGAAGATAGCATATGTAGTATAAAAGGGAAAGGTTGTCAAGAATTATTAATGATAGAGAAACTGTAGATAGTATGAACAGAAAAGAAGTGAAAATCATGATGGGAGACATTATTTAGGCATTTGACACAATTTGACATGAGATGTTATGGGTAATAATGATGTAAGTGAGAAAGTTGTGTATGTCAGCATATAGTAATACTGAAGTAAAATACTTGTAAATGGCTGGTTAAGCTAAGAGATACATATGAAGAGTGTAAGATAGAGATGTCCAATAAATTCTTTACTCTTTGCAGTGGTTATGAACTGATAATATTTGGAAATATATATCCCACCTCCTTTATTTTAATTTAACACCTGAAGGGTTAAGAATTCCAGTTCTGTTAACATATGCAGATACATTATAGTAATTAGACTACAATTTTCTTCCATTCCTTCTAACAGCAGTTTATTCAAGTTGAATGTCCTAAACAGAACTCGTGTTCTGTTTGTGTTTGTGACATTCAACTTGAATAAACTGCTGTTAGACTACAGTTTTCTTCCATTCCTTCTGGTTGTTTTTTGTGGACTAGATCTTACATTATAGTAATGCAAAAAATAAAATTTGGATAAAAGTAATTTGCACAAATGAATGTCAAGAGATGATAGGGTTGGCTTTACATAAAGAGAAAAGTAAAATTTTTGGTGATGTAAGATCAGGAATAATATATTTTACAAAAAAAAAAATTCTGTTAGATTTTATATCCAAGTCGAAACTTAGTGGAGAAACACACTAGAAGAGGTAAAACAAACCTCTCTCTCTTTCCTGGAGAACAAAAAGGCTTGTTTTGTTAATTTCAGTACTGATGGGAAAGTAGCATATTTTACTGTCGGCAACATAAATACATTTGTTATCTGAAAAGGAATTATTGCATATTTTTTTAATTTTTTTTTTATTTATATGGGTTCTAGGTAAACCCAATAAAAAGAAGTGTTTTGCATGTACATAACGGATGAGGTTTAGGGTTAATTAACCCAGTGGTTTACACTCTTCATTAACTTTGTATAAAGTGTTAATGTGGATACATGAAAAAAAATGAGAGATTAGCAGTACAAATATGTGTGATTAATTTTGGGGTATGGTAAAAAAAGAGAAAAGGTGTATAAATGAGGAAATATTACCCAAAAAATATTTTTTGTGGAAAATAAAAATTGATGAACTAGAAAAACAGTAGAAAAGTATAGTGTAAGACTACAAATATTACTATGTAAAATCATGGGAAAATCTAACTGATGAAAAAAATTAAAGCTATAAAACAAGAAGCACATGGAGTAATCAGAAAGTAGAATGTCAAGATTTTTGTGAAGACTGGTAATAAATACATTGCTAGTAAAAGGAAATATGCCATATAAAAAGAAAAGTGATGATAGAATATATTTACATTAACAAGAAGAAACTACAGAACATGTGTTTTTGAAATGTTAAGAGTAAAAGCTATGTAACTAATTTTTTGAAGGTGCAAAAGAAGTGGATAAAATTAAATATGACTGATTTAAATATAAGAATACAAGCAAAGAGTATGATAAGTAATAAAATTATTTTATTAGTTGTATGGAATGAAAGAATTAATGAAATTGTTTAATGGTAAATGGCTTTTAGCAACAATATTTAGTAAAGTCTGATGGTTATGGGGGAAAAAGGAGTGGAGGGTCTAGTCTAACAGGAATTAAACTTTAGTATGCTCGTGGAAACTGATTTGTGTGTGTGTGTGTGTGATTTTATATATGTATATGTAATATGTATGTGTGTAATATTATATATATATATATATATATATAATCTCAATATGGGAGAAAATTGGCTTGGTATACTTGAAAGGGGGGTGTATTTGTACAGTTATAAATATTTTGTAAATAGGAGATCTCTTTGTATATAAATAAAGGACTCTCTCTTTTTTTTTGATGGGTACCTTGAGATCATTTTACATCCCACTTAAGCAGAAGGGACTTTGGTTTAATGTCTTATCTGAAGGTCAACAGACTCAGGAGTGCAGCCACCCCCTTATACTGCAGTGCAGTGTTACCAAACCATCTATCTGGTGCATCTGTGATCTGCAGTGTCACCAAACCATCTATCTGGTGCATCTGTGATCTGCAGTGCTGAGACACAGGGAAGTCACCCCTTTGGCTTAGCTTTGTATGCTGTGTGTTTTGGAAGACCACAAAGTTTCCTATTGAGAAATAAGTGAAAATGAGCGGCATGTTGCTGTACGTACCATGTGTACTTGCACAATTTTGCAAAAAATTCGGTGGTGGTGCTGCGGTAGCGTTGTCGCCTCACACTAAGACGTCCTGTTCGATTCTCAGCTAGAGCGTCTTCTGTGTGGAGATATGTGTGAATGGGTGTACCTTCGTTGATGGTTGTGCGTCAGGGCTGGCAACTCTGCACGTTAAAATGTACTGCCAATCATTAGCGGACCGGAGTTTCGCTGTGGCGACCCCTAACCGGGAAAAGCCGAAAGACGCAACAAAATCATTTAGATTACAGAACTGTGGTTTTAAATTTAAACTTGCAAAGCTGCTGCACTCTCTTTGCACAGCAGCAGCATCAGCCTGGCATTATCAAACCGTCATTTTGCTGGACAGTGACTTGGACAGTGAGAAAAAGTTTTGCATAGCCACTGTACAAACAGGCAGCACATTCTGAGCTTGTTAAATCTTTTCAGATACTTGGTGCATTTTCATGCATACACCTGATTTGTGCTATAATGTATTGTGTGTATAATGTATGTGCTGGTATATGTGTACATTATCACATGTACATGCTAATGCATGATAATTAAAATATGTGCATATGTATGTATAGCCACATATATGTATATTTTATCCGAATGTGTGTGCAATTATTTTTATTTTGTCTCCGATTACTGGGAAAATTGGACTGAGTTTGGCATAAAACATTTTTCAGTAGAAACTTGGGGAGAAAAGATCAACACATTAAAAAAAGAAATGGAGAAACCTCACAAAATACTGGATACAGCAAACACAGACAATTGAAAGACTGAAAATTAAATTTAAAAGTACTACCCAAACCTAAATAATCAACAGTGTTTTTTTGCAGGAGCAAGCTCCATCGCCTCACCCTCCCTAAATTATATATACTAATTTTGAGGTCACACAAAAAATCATAAACCCAAATCCCACATTTGTACAGTCCTGCACATCTAAAACCCAGCATTTTTTTCTCTTCCCCGTCTATTCCCTTATTTTCATTAATCTAATCTACATGTACTAAGTAAAATACAAAAAATATTCACCTCTTCCCTATACATTTCCCCTACCCAGTGCACCTACAGAAAATAAACCTGCGACCAAAATACAAGTGCACAAACAGCTGTTTGCTTAATGTGAAGTCACTCTTTATGTCTCACCCAAATCCTTTATTTTATACCAGTGTTAACGAAATATGTATACAAGTGGGCACAATATATCTGTATAAGCATTTTGTTTTATGTTCTAGTTGTCTCACCCAAATCCTTTATTTTATACCAGTGTTAACGAAATATGTATACAAGTGGGCACAATATATCTGTATAAGCATTTTGTTTTATGTTCTAGTTTGCATAATGTAATTCCTAAAATACAATGCATATAGGGCCAAATTCCAAAAGACTTGCTGTCGGTGTAAATGGCGTACTGTGTTGTTTTAAGGCTTGTCTGTAAAGTAACCTGATTTCAGAAGACTTGCTTTTTGTGAAGAAATTTACAGTATTACAGTACAGAAATTGACTTGCACCGAGAACAAGTCTTTTGGAATCTGGTCCCTAATCTGTCTGTGTGATACATGTAATATATTTGTAGTGTGTGTGTCTGTGGGTTACATGCAATATATTTGTAGTGTGTGTGTCTGTGTGTTACTGTGAGTTACATGCAATATATTTGTAGTCTGTGTGTGTCTGTGTGTTGCATGCAATATATTTGTGGTGTGTGTGTCTGTGCGTTACATGCAATATATTTGTAGCGTGTGTGTCGTGTGTTACATGCAATATATTTGTAGCGTGTGTCTGTGTGTTACATGCAATATATTTGTAGCGTGTGTCTGTTACATGCAATATATTTGTAGCGTGTGTGTCTGTGTGTTACATGCAATATATTTGTAGCGTGTGTGTGTTACATGCAATATATTTGTAGCGTGTGTGTGTTACATGCAATATATTTGTAGTGTCTGTTACATGCAATATTTGTAGTGTGTGTGTGTGTTGCAATATATTTGTAGTGTGTGTTACATGCAATATATTTGTAGTGTGTGTGTCTGTTACATGCAGTATATTTGTAGTGTGTGTCTGTTACATGCAATATATTT